>NC_053024.1:568650205-568950205 GCF_003073215.2 Triticum urartu | reverse complement strand
CAGGTCAAATAAAAAGGGGTGACACTTGAGTAATAAGGGCATTCTCGAGGTATTCGGAATCATCACTACACGTTTGTTCTATCAATACTAAGCCAGAACATGTTTCTCTCTGTGGGCGGAGTCAGTACAGATATGTGCATACACGCAACAGCCCCGTATCACATACTTCACCATCATCCTTCCCCACTCTAGTTATCAGACGGTGATTAAGGGGGAAAAGATCCCCGTGGACACAGCCAAAGTGGTCTCTATTTTACCCCATGCTGCAACGATCCGCTATGAAGGGAGATAGGGCCTGTCATGTTACCCACCTCACCAACGACACGGTCCGCCAACAGTAATAACCTTCCATCCAAAATTTCCATACATTGGATGGTCGACTTCACCCAACGTCAAGAAGACTGGTAACATAAACATGTAAATAGGATATCATATCATGCAAGACAATCGGTACTAGCACATACTAGAGTTCATCTTATTCCTCCCAATAACTATTAAATTACTCAAACATGGTGATGTAGTAGATAGAGATTAGGGACGAATTACAAGCCAACACAAAGTTGGAGATGGAGATGGGGAGAGCCATGGCACTGGTGATTAAGAGGGCACCGCCCCTCCGGCTGGCGCCGGTGTTGAGGCGCCTCCTCCCTTCCTTCTTCCTTGGCTTGGCCCTTCTCTCTATGGTGGATTTGCCGCAATGGAGGTGTAATGGTTGTAGATCAGATGTGTGGAGGATGGAGAGCGAATGAGCAAGCGGCTAGGGTTGGGGATCTCCATATAGGAGTCCTCCTCAGGTCTCCTTCGTTGATCTAGCCTCCCCCTTTCATCCAAGGGCTCAAGGGGGGCTAAATACACGTTCCAGACAAGCCTTAGTCATCAAGGATCTCGCAGGGGAAAACTGGGACGAAATCGAAGCAAAATTTGGAAATTTCTGTCCAATTTTCGTGGCTGCCTGGAGCTCAAACGAGTGGCTTCGGTCGTATGGAAGGCTATCTTTGACTCTGGACTTCGAGAGCTGCTCCTTATTTTGGTCACCATTTCTTCATACGAACTCCGATTTTGACGTTCTTGGGCTCGTTGTATTGCTAGCGAAAAGCCCGATGTGCCTGTGGCCTTGGATCTTTATTTTGGACACTTTGATAAACGTAAAATCATCAAAACTCTCCAAAGGGCCATGACCTAGTGCTTGGAACTTCCCCGGTTTGACCCCTAGCTTGATTCTTTTGATGTACCAAGTCCATGAACACGTTAACACACCTACAAAGACCACAAAAAAGAAAACTAATAAAACTTAATAAAAATAAAAAGTGTGCAATGAATTTGGTAAAACAAGTAAATACCAAAAACTATGCATTGGAGACATGAATAAGTGCTAGATGGATATGATATGAGGGATTTTGGCACTATAATATACTCTAAAAAATATGGATAAAATCCACTCATCACCCGCCACACATATAATAAGCACAAAAAACTTGAAAAATCATGTTTATTAAACCTAGAAAGTGGCCAAATTTGAGAATTGGGCTTAGGATGGTGTGTACTAAACAAGTGAAAAGTTTGAAGTTCAAATGATTTAAAAAATTGACTTGAGGTTGGCATGCATTGGTTTTTGTTCAAACTTGGGGGGTCAATTTGTACAAATAATTTAGGAAAATTTGAAGTCCAAATGATTTATAGAAATGTCTATTAACCATGGAAAAGGTTTGAAGTCCAAATCATTTAGAAAAATGTAGTCGTGTGTGTAAGGTGGCGGTTTCTGTTTGAAACCCTGACACTTAGGGGGAGAGTGTTCGATTTGTACATGAGGTGCATCAAGTTTTTGGCATAACGAACTCAAATTTTTAACACACACTACAGGGGTCCAATGAAGACACCATGCCAAGTTTCATTGCTTTCGGAGATCGTTTGCATGCACTTTCCAACCGAAAGAGTATTATGCTCTTTTTAGTGGTAAAAAAATAAGTTAATGCCTGGAAAATAGCAAATCTAATAAAAAATCAAGATTCTAGCATGGTGCTTTCGATGGTGTATATTAACCACGGAAAAAGTTTCAAGTCTAAATAATTTAGAAAAATGTAGCTGTGTGTGTAATGCGATGATTTTCGTTCGAAACCCTCACACTTAGGGGGGTGTTCGGTTTGTAGACAAGGTGCACCAAGTTTTTGTCGTAATGATCTTAAATTTTACCACACATTACATGGGTCCAATGAAGACACCATGCGAATTTTCATCACTTTCAGAGCTCGTTTGCATGTGCTTTCCAACTGAAGAGTGTTCTACTCTTTTTAGTGGTCAAAAAATCAATTAATGCCTGAAAATAGCAAGCCTAATAAAAGAAACCAAACTATAGCATGGAATTTTGGATGATGTGTACTAAGCATGGAAAAAGTTTGAAGTCCAAATGATTTAGAAAAAATATAGTTGTGTGTGTAATGTGGCGGTTTCTGTTTGAAATCCTCACCCTTAGGGGGATAGTGTTCGGTTTGTACACGAGGTTCATCAAGTTTTTGCCGTAACGACTTACCACACCCTACATGGGTTCAATGAAGACACCATGCCAAGTTTCATCGCTTTTGGAGCTCGTTTGCATGCACTTTCCAACCAAAGAGCGTTATACTCTTTTTAGTGGCCGAAAAACCAGTTAAGACCTGGAAAATCGCAAACCTAATAAAAAAGGCCAAATCCTTTTAGTGGCCAGAAATCCTTAAACATACTTAGTTGCACGGTATTTCTTATCCAAGAGCATTTTTCCCTTATAGTGGCCAAAAAATCAGATAATGTTGCCTCAAAAATAGCAGACCTACTCAAAAAGTGGCTAAATTTGAGTATGTGACTTTTGATGGTTAATGGTTTGTATTAATCCTAGAAAGTCCTTGTTTGTATTAATCCTAGAAAATAGCAGACCTACTCAAAAGTTGCAGTGGCGGGCTTTCGGGCATGCCCCTCACTGCAGTAAAACGTTATCCGGTCGCTCCCGCACGACCATTCCACCATATCCACAGACTGACTCTCACTCTGCCCTATCGCTCTCGTCACCATTGTTGCCATCGTCCTCGTTGTCCCCACTGGCCTCGCCGTCCTGTCCGTTGTCTGCAGCCGCCATCAACCTCGTCCTCCCGCCGCCCTCACCGTCCGCCCCGGTAGGCATCCGGCCCCTCACATTCCGCCGTTCCCGTCCCCGCCACCCTCACCATCTGTGGCCGTGCCGCCCACGCTCACAACTATCCACATTTGTGATTTTCTTGATTCATAGTTAGGGTTAGGGCATTAGCTAGGGTTAGGATTGACATGTTAATTTGCGTGAGCTTGATATTGAGTAGTTAAGTAGATTTAATTTGTTTGAGCTTCATACAGACGAATATGACTTATTTGAGCTTGAATTGTAGAACGATTTGTTAATTTTAGAATGACTTGTTAATTTTGGATTGAATATGCACTTGCATTCAATCGTTTACAGGGCTAGGGTTAATTTGTGAAATTTCAGAATTTGCTTCAGTACAGTAGTTACTAGACTTGGTCAATTTGCTTCAGTTGTACTTCTTACCTATGTACACTACATTTTTGCCGAATTTTAGAATTTGCTTCATTAGAATTCACTAGAATGAAGCTAGAAATTAATAATTAGATATCAATGCTTATAGAATGTACATGCACTGGGCTTCAAGTTTTTCAAGGAATCATACACTAAGTGCCAATGGTTTGCCGAAACGTTGATTGATTTTCTTTTTGTCCAATTTTTGGCACTTTAATATGTCCCATGTTGAGCAAAGGTCATGCCAAATTGTTTCTGTACATTTTTAAATTTAGGGTTTTTATCATTTATGCCACTGGTTACATATCACTACTTAGTTTTGCCACTAAGAATTTCAAGTGCTCAAAAATGCCATCGCTTCATTAGGCACATCCTCAAAAATGCCACTGGACACCTTTACTGTCAGATCAAATCTCGTTTTCCATGTTCTAATGACCAAAATACCTATAGACCAACATGTCAGCTCTCCCTCTATCTCACTACAATAAAGTGTGGGTCCCACTTGATCCCAACAACGTTCTTATTTTCCTCTAAAATTATTCGGTTACTTACTCCTGACAAGTGGGGTCATCATTGTGAGATAGACAGAGCTGACATGTGGGTATAGGGGAATTTTTGTCATATAACATTGTCAACGAGTTTGACCTCACAATAATGATGTCTAATGGCATTTTTGAGCAAACATCTAATGAAAGGATGGCATTTTTAGATATCTAATGGCATTTTTGAGCAAGCATCTCATGAAACGATGGCATTTTTTAGCAGTTGTAATTTCTAATGGTAAAACTGAGTAGTGGGACACAACTAGTGGCATAAATGATAAAAACCCTAAAATTTATATAGCTTCATGTTTAAGATTTCATTTAGTTTGTTATTCATATTGTGTTGTACTACATGTCTTTAAGTTTTTACAGGGATTCATAAGAAGCGCTATTGTTTTGGAGAAATGTTGATTGAATTCCGTTACGCCAAATTTCTAGCACTTAATATGTCCACTATTAAGCATAGGTCATGCCAAAAAAATTATTATATTTTTCAATTTATATATGTGCATATTCTAGGCCACTTTTTTGTTGGAAATGGTGGACAATGATAGGTACTGTGGTGTTTTCCGATGGCATTGGGGCAAGTGGGCGGCCTAGATTCAGAACCCAAACACTGGCAAGACGCAATGACTCGGTACATTTGACATCGTCGAGGAGGCGACACGCGCTTATGATGTCATGGCACTAGAGTACCAGGGGCCAAGGGCCCAGCTCAACTTTCCCCAGGATGCTTGGCGCGTGAGTCGGCTAGCGCCTCCAAACACGAGGATAGTCTCCAAGGTCGAGGAGAAGGAGAACCTCAAGCCGAGGCACTGATGAGGGCCCAACAACAACAAAGCAACGATTCCTTGGTGGAGCATTATCTTAGGGAGGATCCGCAAGTCTACGCCTTGAACAAGGCATTGCTGAAGGCCGCAAGCGACAAGGAGGCCTAGGATGACCCGATATACTAGGACCGAGTCCTCGAGTCCTCCAACGAGGATGATGACTCTGGCTCTGACATTGACTTTGATTAGGAGTTTCTCTCTCCGCCGTAGCCAGTCGTGTCACTGTGTGCTAGAGATGCTTGAACTATTATTTTAGTACTATTCAAACTATGGAAGTTGCCATGTTGTACTATGTTGTTAGCATCGTATAACCTAATTTTGTAGACTTGATAAATCTGCTTATATGTATCGTTGTACTAGCTAGTTCTAGTGGTGTTGTTAATGTGTGATCATATATCCCCGTGATGACATTTTTCTGTCGACTTTTGATCTTTCAATTATGAACACAACAAATGGATTATGAGGATGGGGATCCCCGAGTGCCCCAAATTTTCTAGGGGTATGTGCGATGATCCTCACTTGAAAAACAACAAGTGACTCTCCCTCACCCTTAAAGAGGGTTGCAAATATTATATGATAATTAGTTTTAATAATTTTTGCACATAATTCATTCTTAATTAAGCATCTCTTAAGATTTTTGCTTCAATGTGTAATTTCTGTTTTTATTAGTCGACTAGTACATCCCATGCTATGCAAGGCATTATGTCTTAGAGAAGCTCCCTTTCGGGGACATAGATGAGGTGGCTAAGAGGAATCCTTACCTTAAGACGAAGCATGGTTTCGTTTCCCAAGCTACGATCTACAATCATGTAGGTCGCACATATTTTGATTATGCAAATTGGAGAGGACTATGCAAGGCTTACGGATTTGAGGTGAGCATGCGTATAATTTTGATATTGACATCGTTCCTCAATATGATCAAGTCACATTTCCTCAATATGATTAAGTCATTTGGGTGGATCTAGACATGATTTCAATTTTCCCTTCGTGTGAGTTTCTTAAACAAATTTGTAAAATAATATATATTGCTTATTTAAAATAGTTGTCATTCACCCCTAAATTAACTCATTTATTTAAAATTGACAACTTATTTTCTATCTCTAAAAAACACATGAAATATAGTAGACGACACCTACACTACTGGCTCAGAGCTTACTCGGGAGGAGAAGAATTATCTTGTCCCCTTTGCTAATGATGTTGAGTCGTTTAAGGGCACTTCCGGAACTGGTCGAAGTACTACACGATACGTGCCACTAGTCCACACCTTGAGCTATACCAACATTATAGAAAATGCATGGTATTTTTTTACTATTGTGCCACTAGTCCATCTTTGCCATACATTCTTCTTAAATAAACTATATTGCTTAATGTTACTATTATGTTCTTTAACAGAAACTCCCAAGAGTTGGTTTCCCTACATGATGGATGTGCAATATGAGATGACAATTATTTGTCATGAGAAGACCAATTTCAAAGGCACATATTGATACATCTCCAACGTATCTATAATTTTTGATTGTTCCATGCTATTATATTATCTGTTTTGGATGTTTTATATGCATCAATATGCTATTTTATATTATTTTTGGGACTAACCTATTAACCTAGAGCTTACTGTCAATTCTTGTTTTTTCCTTGTTTTAGAGTTTCACAGAAAAGGAATACCAAATGGAATAAAACCTTCACGATGATTGTTCTTGGACTAGAAGACAACCAGAAGACTTGGAGATGAAGTAGGAGGAGCCACGAGGCGGCCACAAGGATGAAGGGCGTGCCCAGGGGGTAGGGGACGCCCCCATCCATGTTGGCTCCTCGTGCACCTCCTGACCAATTTCTTCGTCTATATATTCCCATATATCCCCAAACCAACCAGGTGAGCCACAAAAACACTTCTCCACTGCTGCAACCTTCTGTACCCATGAGATCCCATCTAGGGGCCTTTTCTGACGTCTTGCCGGAGGGGGATTCAATCACGGAGGGCTTCTACATCAACTCCATTGACATTCCGATGAAGCGTGAGTAGTTTACCACAGACCTACGGGTCCATAGCTAGTAGCTAGATGGCTTATTCTCTCTCTTTGATTCTCAATACCATGTTCTCCTTGATTTTCTTGGAGATCTACTCGATGCAATACTCTTTTGCGGTGTGTTTGTCGAGATCCGATGAATTGTGGATTTATGATCAGCTTATCTATGAATATTATTTGAATCTCCTCGGAATTCTTTTATGCATGATTTGATATCCTTGTAATTATCTTCAAACTATCGGTTTGGTTTGGCCAACTAGATTGATTTTTCTTGCAATGGGAGAAGTGCTTAGCTTTGGGTTCAATCTTGCGGTGTCCTTTCCCAATGACAGTAGGGGCAGTAAGGCATGTATTGTATTGTTTCCATCGAGGATAAAAGGATGGTGTTTTCATCATATTGCTTGAGTTCATTCCTCTACATCATGTCATCTTGCTTAATGTGTTCCTCCATTCTTTATGAACTTAATACTCTAGATGCATGTTGGATAGCGGTCGCTGTGTGGAGTAATAGTAGTAGATGCAGAATCGTTTCGGTCTACTTGACACGAACGTGATGCCTATATTCATGATCATTGCCTTAGATATCGTCATAACTTTGCGCTTTTCTATCAATTGCTCGGCAGTAATTTGTTCACCCAATGTATTATTTTCTATCTTGAGAGAAGCCTGTAGTGAAACCTATGGCCCCGGGTCTATTTTCCATCATATAAGTTTCCGATCTACAATATTAGTTTCCGTTTTACTCTTTTTGCAATCTTTTACTTTCCTATCTATAAACCAAAAATATTTACTTTACCGTTTATCTATCTCTACCAGATCTCACTTTTGCAAATAACCGTGAAGGGATTGACAACCCCTTTATCGTGTTGTGTGCAAGTTGTTTGATTGTTTGTGCAGTTATTCTGTGACTTGTGCGTTCTCTCCTACTGGATTGATACCTTGGTTCTCAAAACTGAGGGAAATACTTACTCTACTTTGCTGCATCACCCTTTCCTCTTTAAGGGAAAAACCAATGCAAGCTTAAGAAGTAGCAGGAAGAATTTCTGGCACTGTTGCCCGGGGAGATCTACGCCAAGTCAAGACATACCAAGTACCCATCATAAACTCTCATCTCTTGCATTACATTATTTGCCATTTGCCTCTCATTTTCCTCTCCCCCACTTCTAAAATGATTTTTAAAAAGTTTTGCCCTTTTTCTTCGCCCTTCTTTCGTTGGATCTTATGTTTGCTTGTGTTGCCATGTGACTTCTATTTGCTTGCATCTTCGCTTGCTCAAAATCTATTGATATGGATCCTCATCCACTTGCTAATCTTTTTAAAATTTCCAACTATGATGAACCAATTGCTAGTGAGTTGAGTGCACTAGATTATCTTTATGAAGTTTTGTTTGAAATCCGTGAATCTGAAAATTGTGATGAAGTGCTTTATGAAGTGATTCACGATAGATCCTTGAATAAAAATCATGATTGCAATGATGTAATTATAAATTCTATTAATGTCAATTTTGCTAATAATATGAAAAACCCCAAGCTTGGGGATGCTAGTTTTTCTATGTCCAGTACTTATTGCAATAATCATGATTTGGGTGATTCTTCTTATGATCTTGAAAATTTATTTAAACCCCATGATGAATATGAGATTGATAATAATGTTTGCAATAATACTGAACGCGGGTTTGAAAGAGTGTCAACTTTATATCCCACATATTTGGATAATGTTCAATCTTATGAAGTTTTTGATAAAAGTGGGTTCAGAGAGGTCATGACTTTATTTTATGATAATCCCACAATTTTGGAAGAGTGTCAACTTTGCATGCATGTGGATCATGTAGAGAAAAATTTATGTGATAGCTATATTGTTGAATTTGAATATGATCCCACATGTAATTATTATGAGAGATGAAAATATGGTTGTATAAATTTCCATGTTACAAAATTACCTCTCATTATGTTGAGATTGCTATTGTTTCTTTCTTCTTCCTTGCATATGGTAGTTATTGCTTGTCTTGATAATTTGTTTACTTATAAAATCCCTATGCATAGGAAGCATGTTAGAGTTAAACTTGTTTGTCACATGTTTCATGATGCTCTCTTCGTGTTTCAATTGTTATCTTTCATGTGAGTATCATCGAAATTATCAATGCCTAGCTAGGGGCGTTAAACAATAGCGCTTGTTGGGAGGCAACCGAATTTTATTTTTGTTTTTGCCTTTTAGGTTCTGTTTTGCAATAAATAATTCATCTAGCCTCTGGTTAGATGTGTTTTTTATGTTTTAATTAATGTTTGTGCCAAATAAGACCTTTGGGATGTCTTATGGTGATAGTTGATTTGATCTTGCTGAAAAACAGAAACTTTTGCGCTCAGGAAAACAATTCTCATTTTTTACAGAAGCGTCATAAAATACTGATTCTTTTTGCAGAAGATTAATAAACAAATTTCTTAGGTTGTCCTAATTTTTCAGAATTTTTAGAGTTACATAAGTATTTGAGAGTTACAGATTGCTTCACACTGTTCTGTTTTTGACAGATTCTGTTCTCTATGTGTTGTTTGCTTATTTTGATGATTCTATGGGTAGTATCGGGGGGTATGAACCATTGATAAGTTGAAATACGGTAGATATTACACCAATACAAATAAATAATGAGTTCATAATAGTACCAAAAGTGGTGATTTATTTTCTTATAATAACGGAGCTTATGAGATTTTCTGTTGAGTTTTGTGTTGTGAAGTTTTCAAGTTTTGGGTAAGGATTTGATGGACTATGGAATAAGGAGTGGCAAGAGACTAAGCTTGGGGATTCCCAAGGCACCCCAAGGTGATATTCAAGGAAAACCAAGAGCCTAAGCTTTGGGATGCCCCGGAAGGCATCCCCTCTTTCGTCTTTGTCTATCGATAACTTTATTTGAGGTTATATTTTTATTCACCACATGATATGTGTTTTGCTTGGAGCATCTTGTATGATTTGAGTCTTTGATTTTTAGTTTTCCACAATCATCCTTTCTGTACACACCCTTTGAGAGAGACACGCATAAATCATGATTTATTAGAATACTCTATGTGCTTCACTTATATCTTTTGAGCTAGGCAATTTTGCTCTAGTGCTTCACTTATATCTTTTTAGAGCACGACGGTGGTTTTATTTTATAGAAATTGATGAACTCTCATGCTTCACTTATATTATTTTGAGAGTCTTTAAACAGCATGGTAATTTGCTTTGGTTATAAATTTAGTCCTAATATGATAGGCATCCAGGAGGGATATAATAAAAACTTTCATATAAAGTACATTGAATACTATGAGAAGTTTGATTCCTTATGATTGTTTTGAGATATGAAGATGGTGATATTAGAGTCATGCTAGTGAGTAATTCTGAATTTGAGAAATACTTGTGTTAAAGTTTGTGAGTCCCGTAACATGCACGTATGGTGAACCGTTATGTGATGAAGTCGGAGCATGATTTATTTATTGATTGTCTTCCTTATGAGTGGCGGTCGGGGATGAGCGATGGTCTTTTCCTACCAATCTACCCCCCTAGGAGCATGCGCGTAGTACTTCATTTTGATAACTAATAGATTTTTTCAATAAGTATGTGAGTTCTTTATGACTAATGTAGAGTCCATGTATTATACGCACCGTCACCCTTCCACCATTGCTAGCCTCTCTAGTACCGCGCAACTTTCGCCGGTACCATAAACCCACCATATACCTTCCTCAAAACAGCCACCATACCTACCTATTATGGCATTTCCATAGCCATTCCTAGATATATTGCCATGCAACTTTCCACCGTTCCGTTTATTATGGCACACATCATCATTGTCATATTGCTTTGCATGATCATGTAGTTGACATCGTATTTGTGGCAAAGCCACCATTCATATTCATACATGTCACCCTTGATTCATTGCACATCCCGGTACACCACCGGAGGCATTCATATAGAGTCATATTTTGTTCTAAGTATCGAGTTGTAATTCTTGAGTTGTAAGTAAATAAAAGTGTGATGATCTTCATTATTAGAGCATTACCCCATGTGTGGAAAGGATGATGGAGACTATGATTCCCCCACAAGTCGGGATGAGACTCCATACGAAAAAAGAGGTCAAAAATGAGAGAAGGTCCAAATAAAAAAATGAGAGAAAAGGGAGAAGGGGCAATATTACTATCCTTTTACCACACTTGTGCTTCAAAGTAGCACCATGATCTTCATGATAGAGAGTCTCCTATATTTTCAGTTTCATATACTAGTGGGAATTTTTCAGTATAGAACTTGGCTTGTATATTCCAATGATGGGCTTCCTAAATTTTCCCTAGGTCTTCGTGAGCAAGCTAGTTGGATGCACACCCACTTAGTTTCTTGTTGAGCTTTCATAAACTTATAGCTCTAGTGCATCCGTTGCATGGCAATCCCTACTCACTCACATTGATATCTATTGATGGGCATCTCCATAGCCCGTTGATATGCCTAGTTGATGTGAGACTATCTCCTTCTTTTTGTCTTCGCCACAACCACCTTCTATTCCACCTATAGTGCTATGTCCATGGCTCATGCTCATGTATTGCGTGAAAGTTGAAAAAGTTTGAGAACATCAAAAGTATGAAACAATTGCTTGGCTTTTCATCGGGTTTGTGCATAATTTAAATATTTTGTGTGATGAAGATGGAGCATAGCCAGATTATATGATTTTGTAGGTATAAGCTTTATTTGGCCATGTTATTTTGAGAAGACATAATTGCTTTGTTAGTATGCTTGAACTATTATTGTTTTTTATGTCAATATTAAACTTTTGTCTGAATCATATGAATCTGAACATTCATGCCACAATAAAGAAGTATTACATGGATAAATATGTTCCACATCAAAAATTCCGTTTTTATCATTTACCTACTCGAGGACGAGTATGAATTAAGCTTGGGGATGCTTGATACGTCTCCAACTTATCTATAATTTTTGATTATTTCATGCTATTATATTATCTGTTTTAGATGTTTTATATCCATCAATATGCTATTTTATATTATTTTGGGGACTAACCTATTAACCTAGAGCCCAGTGCCAGTTCACGTTTTTTCCTTGTTTAGAGTTTCGCAGAAAAGGAATACCAAACGGAGTCCAAACGGAATAAAACCTTCGCGATGATTTTTCTTGGACCAGAAGACAACCAGAAGAGTTGGAGATGAAGTCGGAGGAGCCACGAGGCGGCCACAAGGACGGAGGGCGTGCCCAGGGGGTAGGGCCTACCCCCACCCTTGTGGGCCCCTCGTGCTCCTCCCGACCTAGTTTCTTCGCCTATATATTCCCATATATCCCCAAACCAACTAGGGGAGACACGAAAACACTTTCCCACCGTCGCAACCTTCTATACCCGTGAGATCCCATCTAGGGCCTTTTCCGGCGTCTTGCCAGAGGGGGGTTTGATCACGGAAGGCTTATACATCAACTCCATTGCCCTTCCGATGAAGCGTGAGTAGTTTACCACAGACCTACGGGTCCATAGCCAGTAGCTAGATGGCTTCTTATCTCTCTTTGATTCTCAATACCATGTTCTCCTCGATTTTCTTGGAGATCTATTCGATGTAATACTCTTTTGTGGTGTGTTTGCTGAGATCCGATGAATTTTGGATTTATGATCAGCTTATCTATGAATATTATTTGAATCTCCTCTGAATTCTTTTATACATGATTTGATACCTTTGTAATTCTCTTTGAACTATCGGTTTGGTTTGGCCAACTGGATTGGTTTTTCTTGCAATGGGAGAAGTGCTTAGCTTTGGGTTCAATCTTGCGGTGTCCTTTCCCAATGACAGTAGGGGCAGCAAGGCATGTATCGTATTGTTGCCATCGGGGATGAAAATATGGGGTTTTCATCATATTGCTTGAGTTAATTCCTCTACATCATGTCATCTTGCTTAATGCGTTACTCTGTTATTTATGAACTTAATACTCTAGATGCATGCTAGATAGCGGTCGATGTGTGGAGTAATAGTAGTAGATGTAGAATCGTTTTGGTCTACTTGACACGGACGTGATGCCTATATTCATGATCATTGCCTTAGATATCGTCATAACTGTGCGCTTTTCTATCAATTGCTCAGCAATAATTTGTTCACCCACCGTATTATTTTCTATCTTGAGAGAAGACTCTAGTGAAACCTATAGCCCCGGGGTCTATTTTCCATCATAAAAGTTTCCAATCTACAATATTAGTTTCTGTTTTACTCTTTTTGCAATCTTTTACTTTCCGATCTATAAACCAAAAATACCAAAAATATTTACTTTACCGTTTATCTATCTCTACCAGATCTCACTTTTGCAAATAACCGTGAAGGGACTGACAACCCCTTTATCGCGTTGTGTGCAAGTTGTTTGATTGTTTGTGTAGGTATTCGGTGACTTGTGCGTTGTCTCCTACTGGATTGATACCTTGGTTCTCAAAACTGAGAAAAATACTTACTCTATTTTGTTGCATCACCCTTTCCTCTTCAAGGAAAAAACCAACGCAAGCTCAAGAAGTAGCACATACTCGACTTCAGCCCTACTGGATGGACGCACTAAAATTGATGGATGGATGCAAATATTGAATAAGTGTAGACCAGAAATTGAAGATCGGTGGATCTGTGTGCTCCACCATGGAGATGCAGGGGTTTTTCTATTATTTTCATTTTTTCTAAAAGATAGTAGGTCCTAGTACTTGTCATGTTTGGTACTAATTAACTACTGGATGTTTGTATTGTCGATTGTGTTTTGACTACCATATGCTGGGTAGCTAGCTACTAGGATGACAACAATTAGTTGGTGCATTTTTAGTCATGATTGATAACAAATAGCTAGTGGTTAATGTATGATGCAATGTGTTGTAATTTCTTGTCGCAATCAATGTAATGTCGCAGCGTATTGTAATTTTTGATATGGGTATTATGCAAAACCTATATGTGGCATCAAAAATATTGCCATGACTGCGAAAACTTTTATTTGCATGACTAAGCTTTCAGTGGCGAATGCTCTAATCCGCCCGCCACTACTACAACTTTCACCAGTGGCGGGCATCTAGGTAGGACCGCCACTAGAGAGTTTTTACTAGTGGCGAGCACGTGACCGTCACTGATGCCATGTTAGCAGTGGCTGGAGGTCAATGACGGGCGCCCCTGAGAGCCTTGTCCGCCATTGCTGGGCTTTTGCCGTCCGCCACTGCTAGGCATTCTTGCAGTAATGTGGGGTTCTAGTTAAATGGTTTTTGATCAGAGGTATCTATGAGAATAGGGAGATGAGGTTTGGTAACCAGGGCACCACCGAAAATCCATCTCTGCACCCGAGTTCATCTGCACCAGCGCTAACGAAAAAAATCAAAAGAAATACTAGAAAAATTCAAAAAATTCCAATTTTTTTTGTGCGGTAGACAATTTGATGCGTGAGGTCTGCTCCATTTTCCACATCATTTGGACATTAGAGGAACTCTCAGCAAAAAAGACAAATTGAGGGTCTGTAAAAATGTTTACTGTTCATTACTGTTTTGGTTCGATTTGTCTTTTTTGCTGAGAGCTCCTCAGATGTCCAAATGACTTGAAATTGGAGCGAGCTCACGCATCAAATTGTCTACCACACAAAAAGTAGGTTTTTTTTTAATTTGTTTCTAACCGGGTGCAGATGAGCCTAGGCACCGAAACGCCTTACTCGGGCACCACTTCTTAGCTAGGATGGAGAATTCTTTCTTGGGTGAATAATTGGTTAAGTTGGGACGCGGAGTATATACTCCTGAGCTCAAATGCTCCCTAATGAACAGTAAAATAAAAAAAGTAAAAAATTCTAAATCTTTTGGGTGTAAACTTTGAAAAATGTTTTGTGTGCTTACAAAATTCATCATAAAATGACATTTCTAGAAGTCGTGGTAAAAAAATAAAAGTAATGCTCGAAAGTACCTTTGGAGTGCTGATTTTTTTGCTATGGCTTCCACGAATGTTGTTTCGGGGTGAAAATTTTCAAGCACCGAGAACATTTGTCAAAGTTTGCATTGAATTTTTTTTTCAATCTTTTTTCTTCCTCAGAATTTACTATTCACCTCGAGCTCAAATGAGTTGCAGAGTTATTGAAAAGTCTCTCGAATTACTGCGCAACCTTTAGCCGACAATATTCTTTCTTGGATGAATAAGTGATGAAGAATTATTTCTTGGGTGAATAAGTGGTTAAGTTGCAAAGAAAATTCTAAGGATAGAATTCTCCAAAACTACATGAGAAATCCTTTGAATCAAAGATGTCGGTTGTAAGCATTAAGAAACTAACAATGTCTAAAATTTAAAAATGAAGTGCCTTTTAAATTTGTCCTCTATTGTCGGGCACTATGGCGGTGAAGACTTACCAGTAAGGCTATCTCTTGCATAAACTCTTACTTGAACCCTTTGAAACACAAAACGTGATGTTCTGAACTTGACATGCTCTTGATATAATGGTCAACACAATTATGATACTCTACAAATTATATGTGTTTTCGAGTTTATAATCCAAATATTAGAATAATATCAGTGGTCCAGTAGAAGTTTATACAGTACATACAATCAAAATTTCCCCTATATAACAATCAAAATCACCGTGCGTTCTTTGACTGGACGTGGTCGCCACACGCCCGACGCACGCGCCCCCGAACGGTGGGGGATCTGGCGCCGGTGCCAGGGCACGCCACGGCTCGGCGCCAGGTCCGCCATGGCATACTACCCAAATCCGACACCATCACCAACCCACCATCATCAGTCCGTCACCGTCCGTGCGACCTCCGGCTCCTCGAATCCGTCCCGCCTACCCCCTCCGGTTCTTTTCTTACCGCGCCCCGGCTCCGCTCACCCACCTGCCACCTCCCGCTCCGCCGTGACGCGGCGGATCCCAGAAAAGAAAAGAAATTCTCCGATCCCCCACCACCTCGCTTTCGACGCGAGGAACGCCCGACCGGCGAGCGAAACCGCGCCACCAACCGCCGGCCGCTCGGGCAGGCAAGCCGCGGCCCGCCTCGGTCTCTCCGGCCGACACCCCGCGTCACCCCCGTCGCAATTCGGCGGCCAGACCCACGCAAATTGCGTCCTTTTCCCGTCTTCTTCCTCCCGGTTAGTTTATAACCTGCCTGCCCATCCTTGGAACAACCGAACGAGTCAGACAGGTTATGTAGTGGTGGCTTGCGCGGCTGGCCTTGGTTTTGCTTGCGGCGAGAAGCAATGGGCGGAGCGGAGGACGGGGCGCACGCGGCGGGGGGCCCCGCGTCGAACGGGCACGCCAATGGGGCCGTGGAGGAGAAGGTGGACGAGCTGCGGCGGGTGATGGGAAAGGCCGACGGGGACCCGCTCCGGATCGTCGGCGTCGGGGCCGGGGCCTGGGGCAGCGTCTTCTGCGCGCTCCTGCAGGACGCCTACGGCCACCTCCGCGACAAGGTGCAGCTCCGCATCTGGCGCCGCCCCGGCCGCGCCGTCGACCGCGCCACGGCCGAGCACCTCTTCAACGTCATCAACGCGCGCGAGGACGTCCTGCGCCGCCTGATCCGCCGATGCGCCTACCTCAAGTACGTCGAGGGCCGCCTCGGGGACCGCACGCTCTACGCCGACGAGATACTCAGGGACGGCTTCTGCCTCAACATGATCGACACCCCGCTCTGCCCGCTCAAGGTCGTCACCAACCTGCAGGAGGCCGTCTGGGACGCAGACATTGTCATCAACGGCCTGCCGTCCACGGAGACGAGGGTTGTGTTTGGGGAGATTGGGAGGTACTGGAAGGAGAGGGTTAATGCCCCAGTCATCATCTCGCTCACCAAAGGGATAGAAGCATCCCTGGATCCGGTGCCGCGGATCATAACTCCGACACAGATGATTAGCAAAGCAAGTGAGTTTCCTATAACTTTTTGTCGCCCAATCGTAATTTATTCTTCTTTCTTCACTGAAGAATTGATGTTGTCCTCTGTTGATGGTGGATTGATGTTGTCCTCTGTACTTGGTGGATTGCTGTTTGCCCTCAATTGTTGGTGTCGGTTCCCCTCCATGGGTACAAATTTGTAGCTATCGCCTATCAGCCTTTTTAATCTGGTAGGAGTACCTGATAACTATGACAGACAGTTATCAAACTTTGGTTGAAATGTCATCATGAATTATGATAAAAAAAATTGGATGCAACCGATTGCGTTGCTGACAAAATATTGATGTGGAATTGTAGAAGATAAATCCGTACATGGTTCTTGGTAAAAATATATCCAAAAATGCTTTTTTGCTCATTGCATTATACTGTAATGTTTAACTGAATTCATTGCCTTGGCTTGCTAAATACTCGTATGCTGCTATGGAAGTTGATGCTTGTGCATTACTATAGAAGTTTTTTTCATTGCATGACTTGTCTAACTGCTTATGTCCTCTTAGTCCCTAACTTTGTGCAAATAAAAAAAATCTCAAAATCTACATCAATCGAATCAACTGATCAAATGATTATGAGACATATCTCTTCTACAAATATATTATAATTGCGGCAATTAATTTCTTGGCGACTTCAGAGGTAATATCTGTGGGTGAATGGACCGCCACAAACTCAAATATTTATAAGAGTATAAGAGTAAAGGTTAAGATCTATGTAACCTTCTGTAAGTTTCGTATAGAGGGGATATAACTAATTATTGAACTTGCAGCTAAGTAATTGGTCGTATTTTCTGTTGCTTATGAATGCTCCTAGTCATTATATGTGTTTAGATTAGCAGGCTCTTCCTGAATGAATTCCTTACTCTATTTTCATGCTTCTACACACCAAAAAAATGCAACATTTTGTTCAACTGTTGTTGATCTCGGTTCAGAACTCTAGTTTCAGAGTGGTGTGTGCTGAGTGTCATGCTTTGTTTCCAGCATTTTCCTTTTGCCTATTTAACTCTGCATGTGACTTACGGATTATTGATTTTATTGCAGCTAAGGTTCCATTGGATAATATTCTATATCTTGGTGGCCCTAACATCGCGTCTGAAATATATAATAAAGAATATGCGAATGCTCGTATTTGTGGAACTGACAAATGGAGGAAACCTCTTGCTAAATTTTTGAGGCAGCCTCATTTTATTGTCTGGGATAATAGTGATCTCATCACTCATGAAGTCATGGGAGGTTTGAAAAATGTGTACGCTATTGGTGCTGGTAAGTTATGTTCGTATGTCCCACTACTTTTGCCATATTTCGACCACTATAAGTTTGTAAAGGCCATACACTTCTAAACTTTGGATTAGTTTGCCACCATAACACACTCAGTCTTACACAATGTCCTCAATAGGTAGTACTAACTTGCATCATGTTATAATGCACTAATTCCAACGAATCAGTGTCCCAAGGAGGAAAAATACACTAGTCAGTTATATCTTAGCTGTCAACATCCAGAAGAAAGATCCAATGGACAAGAAAGGCTGAAATATCTATTGTACTTCTACTTTTAATTGACATAATCTTCAGTTAGTTTGCTGAACATTGTGTTATCTTGCAGGTATGGTGGCAGCACTAACCAATGAGAGTGCTACCAGCAAGTCTGTTTACTTTGCACTTTGCACATCTGAAATGATCTACATCACCCACCTTCTGGAAGAAGAACCCGAAAAACTTGCTGGACCGTTATTAGCTGACACTTATGTCACGTTGTTGAAAGGTCGTAATGCATGGTATGGGCATAAGTTAGCTAAAGGGGAACTGACTCTGGAAATGGGTGATAGCATAAAAGGCAAAGGGACAATCCAGGTTCGCCATTTTGATTGTTGTCCGAACTTTCAACTGCTACCACAAACCTCAAGGCATACTAAATTGTGCTAACAATTCATTTCAGGGTGTCTCTGCGGTCGATGCATTTTATAAACTTCTCAGTCAGGATAGTTTGAGTGTAATGCATCCAGAAGCCAACAAATCTGTTGCGCCAGTTGAGATGTGCCCCATCTTGAAAACACTTCATAAAATTTTGATCAAGAGGTAATAATCCTTCTTATTTTTCATGATATAACAAAAGCCCTTGTGAAATAGTTCAATTGCAATTTTATTGAATTAGCTTCAAAAATACTTTCTAATGGATTTATCCATTTTTAACAAGTACATACTGTAACTGCCCAGATATAAGAACAAATTATCTCAGTAGGCATAAAGATATGTTCATTCTCCTGGCCAATTGCTACTCCAGTATGATGTTGCTATATTGTACGTTAGTAAAAGTTTGCAGCCATAATCAACTCTGTTGATTTGTTTACTCATGTGCACAGGGAACTTCCTACTGAGTCGATTCTTCAGGCTATAAGAGATGAGTCGATGTGTGACCCGCGTGAAAGAATTGAGATGGCACGGGGGCAGTCACTTTACCGACCATCTATTCTTGGTCAACCAAATGGAGATGTGAAAGCTTAGACAGATTCTCCTATCGGTTTCCTTCTTTCTATTAGTCGCTAGACGTTTTCGAAGCCCTATGTGCTCTTGTCCATTCGGCGGCTGCTGCTTCTGCTGCTGTTGTTGTAACACTAGTAAGTTCAGTTAAAAACTTTAGTTGACTATTTTGAGGAAGATGTGTTGAGTGTGTTAGTAGCTTGATGTGGTTCACACCATCTTGTGTATATAGAACAATTTAATAATGCTATTATTCTGTATCCTATTTGAAATGGAAAAACAATACAATCACATATCATGCTTCGAATGATATACCCTGTATTTTTTCAACAGTTTAATTACCTGCTCGAATAGATGTGACGTGAAGTTGCAGGTTTTATCATTTCGAGAACCAATGTGATGTACTGCAATAACCAGTGACTAGTCTTCCTACAAAGTTGGACCCGACATGATGTCATCAGGCGAATAGATGTAAGTGGACAGAGAGAACGTGGGCAACTACAGCGGTGGCAGTGTTTGACGATTCTATTATTTTTTGGTTTGCGATCCCATTCCTATTTTTTGGCTTGTGAATTTTCCATTAGTAGATTCGAGCACTGTAATAGAGAAGTCAATAGGGTTGCCCATGAACTTGCTAAGCTAGCTAAATTTTCTACAGCTTTGAACTGGTTTGAGGAGCTTTTGAGTGAAATTGTACCCCTCCTCGTGAGTGATGTACTTGTTATTGCAAATGAATAAAACTATTTTTTTAAACGTGTGTAATGAAACAAAGCAGAGTAGATTTTTGTTAGCTAAGCAGAAGAGAAGCTTTGATGTCCAAAACAGACAAAAAAACTGCATTTATCAAGGAAAAGGATTAGATTGAACCGGCTGATTCCTAACTGTTGCTAGTGGGTACCCATATCCGTCACCCGACAGAGTAAATGGGCACCACGGGTAAAAATACCCATATTTGCATAGCATCAATTTGAGCGACACATAATCAAAAACAACAAGGTACAATCATAATTTATAAACAACAACACATAATAACATCAATTCATACTTATAAACAACAAGAGATCATAAACACACCACATTTTATAAAACATCAACACTTTCTTGTAAATAACAACACATGAAAACATCAACACATAGTCATAAACAGTAGTACATAGTTATACATTTTTAAGTTCACAAACTCATGAGGGTAGAGGTAATTTTTTCGTACTTGTTAGATTTTATAAAGGTACATGGGTATGCAGGTATGGGTTATATGATCTTATACCTGTACCTGCTCTACCTGATGGGTTTGAGATTTCCCTATTTACATATCCATGGGCAACTTTTTGTCCCATACCCTTACTCTAATAGGGTTTTTACCAGCAGGGTACGTGGGTTATGGGTACCCATTGCCATCCGTAGGAGGGGGGTGGGGTGGATAGTCTTGTGAAAATCAAGCCACACAATTTTTAAGTTTGGTGGTTTTTATTTCCAGGCAATAAGGACTAAAAGAACTTAGCAAGCAAGATATCAAGAGGAATGCACAACGAAAAAGTAGTAATCTTGCAAGTAAGTAGGAGGTCGGGTAAGAGAATGCAAACATTGTGGCACATGATTTTTTTCACGGTTCGGATAGTTGTCGCTATCGTACATCCACATTGATGGAGACTTCGAACCAAGAGGTTCTAGGATTCAAGAATCCCAGTTGTGTCTCCCACCAAGAAGCCCACAAAACACAATCAATCTATTTCATCATGGTTTGCTCTTAGAACCCCCACTAAGTGTAGATCAAAGTGAGTGTACCAACTTCTTGCCTCTTTCACTCGTAGAAATTGATAGGATCACAAGTGACTCCTAACTATCTAGGATGCACTCGCCATCCAAGAGTAACAAGCATAAGCAAAATAACTTGATAGTAACTCCTTGAAAGATCTTCAATCAAAGCTTCTCTCAAGAATCTGAAAACACCCTCTGTGTCTCTCACAAGATAGGATTGAGAAGAAAGAAATGAACTCAGAGTATGGACTCGTGAAAGAGGAGTTCTTGGTTGTCCAAGTATCAAGAAGTGAACATGGATTTACACAACACTTCTTTCTTCTTTTCTTGCCTTGGACCTCTCCTTCTCTATGGTCTGACGGAGTGGAGTGGAATGGGATGTGGGTGGAGTGGAGTGGAGTGGCTTGCAAGGAATGGTATGAGCGATGGTTGATACCACAAAAGGGTATGGTCAAGATATGTTGTGGGAGTTCAAAATCTGGCCGTTCCTAAAAGGTAACAATGGGTTGGAAGCACCAGTAGTAAACTAGCCAAAACTACCGAACCAGTTCAAGTAAAGTTGAACGACCGGTGCATTGTTCAGGAACTAGGGAAATACAATACTCAGAAGTACCAATGGAAAGGAGAGGGGTGGTTCCGAAGATAAAGAAGTAGCACCTTTTATGCGGGGAAAGAACCTCTAAGAAGTACTGGTAAAAACCAATTGCTCGGTAGTAGCATTCCAAGAAGAGCAGGTCTTGTGGTGAGAATTTGCAGAAAAGCGCTACATAACACCTCGGGAGTATCGAATGGAAATGAGTGAATGTATCGAACTTATGTTGTGACCAACAGAGATGCAAACCGAGATGATTCAAAAGTGTCGACGAATTATGTTGTGCTTGGTAGTGCCATGGCAAAAAGACATATGTCAAAACAGAATTGGCTTGGCAGTTCCACTAAAGGTTACTAACGGTTCCAAATAGTTACCACTGGGTTTGATATCTTTGTGAGGTCACCAATGATCTTCCAGTAATAGCCAAGGACCTGCATATGAAAATAAGTCCTAATATCTGAAATACGCTCATTGAAATCATTAGTCCTCTTAGGTACTTTTGTCAGAAATCATCAAAGCTCACTAGGGTATATATTGGAGATGCATTTTCACCTATGAAAAATCAGTGGCTCTCGACCTGAAAGCCAACACATGAAGTAGTGCACATATTGCTCCTCCGCGTGTACCCTTCTCGCAGCAGACTCTAGGGGAGAAAGAGAAGGCCACTCGCTTCATGTTTACCTCCTGCATGTGCTTTCATTCCCCCGTCATGACATCAGTGCACGTGCTTTTTTCCTAGTAGCGTTGCTAATGTTGCGTTGCATGCCACACCTTTCCTCGTCTTCCCTTCTCATTTCCATCATTGCAAATGCCTTAACCTAAAACTCGTTACACCACCAATGCACCATGGACATAACCAAAGTGGAGCTCGATCCAAAGTATGAGGGTAGATGGCGGACCAAGTCAAAATGGGTTAGCGGTCACCGGGTTTGACGCTGACAACGCTTCTATGAGACCGATACGACAAGTTCAACGCTAAAACAATAAGGTTAGTGATTCTTTTTTTATGTTGAAAATGTTTTTCGACATGCTGCAATCTCATGTGTGTTTTGCTGCGAAGACATAAGAGACATGATGTGATGGTAATGGTAGTGTGCATTGCGATGTTGTATCATATTGCAAGCATTTTCATGATTCTACGGGCCTAAGAGCACGCCACTTCAAGGTCGGCAGTTGTAGCTACAAAAGTGGTCCGATGCTGCTGTAATCCGGACGGTCACGTTAAAATGTCGGTGACGACACTGCTGCAAGTGGGGAAATGTGACACCTCTGCATTCCGGGATGATGTGATGCAAGATCGAACACTTACACCGCTGGAAACGACAACCCAAGCAGGTACAAAGACTAGTTGACACTGTCGCAAAATCAAGGCTGACACCGTTGCATGCATGGAACCGCTGCTGCAAAGCCGAATCACCCACTTTTGCAAAGACATGACCTTTTTGACATCACAAAGCCACGACCTTTATTTGGTGGCCCATGTCCATAGTTCACGGTAGAGAAAATTGTCTTAGCTAAGTTTTGTCTATGAATTTAATTACATTGTTTTTCATTCTTTTTGTTGGTCGACACGGGCTAAGGTCATGCAGGCATGGAATCCAGTAGCATGAGTGTAAATCGGTGGCTGCAATGATGGGTTAAAGTAGTCTGGAGAAGTATTTGTGGCTCTCGGGTGCCACACACCCCTATATAAATTAAAAATATATCCAAAAATTAAAAAAACTAAAATATTGGAATATCAAACCTGGGTGCCCATTGTACACCCGTGTTCAGTTTCGTAGGGAATTGATGCCCGTGGTAATCTCAGTAAAAAAGTTAAAACAATTCTATGTATAGGGAAAAAATTGGATGGATCGTATGTCAGGCCGTACTTTCTTCGCCACAGATACCACGGGCACCCATTTCCCATGAAACCGAATACAGGTGTACAACGGGCACCCAGGTTTGATATCCCAAAATTTCAGAATTTTTCTATATGTTTTTAATGTTATACTCATATAGGGGTGTGTGGCACCTGAGAGTTGCAATGCATTTTCCCACTAGTCATCAAGATTCATTTGTTATGTGAAAGCAGAGTCCAACAGCCACCATAGCAAAAAAAGAGTCCAACACCCACGTGATGAAAGATCAAATGGTTGACGATTTAGTAACTGGTGTGAGCGATACATTACATGGCTCACAAGGTGATTAATTTGATGGAGTCTTGATGTCCACTACGCAACTTTATTCTTGTAGACACGTGTTGGGCCTCCAAGCGCAGAGTTTTGTAGGATAGTAGTAATTTTCCCTCAAGTGGATGACCTAAGATTTCTCAATCCGTGAGAGGTGTAGGATGAAGATGGTCTCTCTCAAATGACCCTGCAACCAAATACAATAAATCTCTTGTGTCCCCAACACACCCAATACAATGGCAAATTGTATAGGTGCACTAGTTCGGCGAAGAGATGGTGATAAATGTGTAATACAGATGGTAGAAATATATTTTTATAATCTGAATAAATAAAAACAGCAAGGTAGCAAATAGTAAATGGGCACAAAAACGGTATTGCAATGCTTGAAAACAAGGCCTAGGGTCCGTACTTTCACTAGTGCAATCTCTGAACAGTGCTAACATAGTTGGATCATATGATTATCCCTCAAAGTGTAACGAAGAATCACTCCCGAGTTCCTATAAGCGGAGAACAAAAGATAGGAATTGTTTGTAGGGTACTAAACCACCTCAAAACTATTCTTTCCGCTTGATCTATTCAAGAGTTCATACTAAAATAACGCAAAGCTATCTTTTTTCCGTTCGATCTATCCTAGAGTTCGTACTAGAATAACACCAAAGCATATTCATAATACTCAATCCACACAAAGAACTACAAGGAGACTGTCGGTGTCAAAACCGGCGGATCTCGGGTAGGGGGTCCCGAACTGTGCATCTAGACCAGATGGTAACAGGAGGCAGGGGACATAATGTTTTACCCAGGTTCGGGCCCTCTTGATGGAGGTAAAACCCTACGTCCTTCTTGATTAATATTGATGATATGGGTAGTACAAGAGTAGATCTACCACAAGATCGGAGAGGCTAAACCCTAGAAGCTAGCCTATGGTATGATTGTATGTTGTGGTTGTTGTCCTACAGACTAAAACCCTTCGGTTTATATAGACACCGGAGAGGGTTAGGGTTACACAAAGTCGGTTACAAAGGAGGATATATCCATATCCGTATTGCCCAGCTTGCCTTCCACGCCAAGTAGAGTCCCATCTGGACACGAGACGAAGTCTTCAATCTTGTATCTTCATAGTCCAACAGTCCTGCCAAAGGATATAGTCCGGCTGTCCGGAGACCCCCTAATCCAGGACTCCTTCAGTAGCCCCTGAACCAGGCTTCAATGACGATGAGTCCGGCGCGCAGTATTGTCTTCGGCATTGCAAGGTGGGTTCCTTCTCCGAATACATCACAGAAGAATTTGAATACGAGGATAGTGTCCGACCCTGCAAAATAAGTTCCACATTCCACAACAGAGAGAATAATATTTTCGCAGATCTAATTTGCTGGCTTGTTTTGGCAGCATGACGTTATTTCATGGCCCGGTGATTATTTGAACCGTTTCCTTTAACCAGCCCCGCACATAACGCGAGGCAGCTTTTCGACACGTCTTGTCAAAGCAGAGATCGTGTCCCCTTATTACGGGATTCTCATCAATACGGGTGTGGGTAACCCAACCGCGCCATCAATTACGGTGCTTGGGGGATAAGCGAGTTTTACCAGGCAAGTGGGGACGCTTAGCTTCGTCCGCCCATATAAAGGGATAAGGATTCACCTTTCTATCCACACCTTCTTCCTCATTTGCTCATCCGTTTTCGCACACTCGAGCTCTAGCGCCCAAGTCCGCACTTCCCACCTCAACCTTCTCCAACCATGTCCGGAGCGGGAGGCAGGTGGATGGTCTCCTCCGTCACGGAGGAAGACATCAAGAAGCTGCGCGGAGCCGGATACTTAGCCGTGAACATCGCGAATCGGCTGCCCGCTGCGGGGCAGATCGTCCCTACCCCGGAACCTCACGAGAGGGTAGTTTTCCTTCACCACTTCCTCCGCGGACTAGGGTTTCCCCTCCATCCATTCGTCCGTGGTCTCATGTTCTACTATGGGCTGGACTTTCATGATCTGGCCCCGAACTTCATCCTCAACATTTCGGCGTTCATCGTCGTGTGTGAGGCTTTCCTCCGCATCCGGCCCCACTTCGGCCTGTGGTTAAAGACCTTCAATATCAAGCCGAAGGTGGTACGAGGCCAACAAGCAGAATGCGGCGGAGCCATGGTGGGCAAGATGCCCAACGTTATATGGCTCGAAGGCTCCTTCGTGGAGACAATAAAGGGATGGCAATCGGCGTGGTTCTACATCACCGAGCCGCGCGACGCCAAATGGGTGGCAGCCCCCGAGTTTCGATCCGGATTCCCTACACGGCTCACTTCCTGGAAAGAGAAGGGCTTGTCATGGGGTTCGTCGGTGGAGCTGGATGGACTCCAGAAATGTATCCGGAGTATGGCGAGCAAGAAGCTCAAGCTTGTCAACATAGTCCAAGTTATGCTCATCCGTCGGATCCTCCCGTGTCAACAACGTGATTTTACCTTGTGGGAGTTCGACCCGGCCCGGCACCAGACTCTGAGCAAGCTCTTTGATACGACGCACAAGGACATCTACAAGGTGCTGTTCAAGGGCGCCGAGGTCCCTCCTTCTCTCGCCGAGGACCCGGACTAAGCGCAAAGCGCCTAGCGCGTTCGGTGAGTTCAATACGTCCCGTAGGACATTTATTTTCCCTGGCTTAATTATGTGCGGGGTCTAATCTCCATGCCTTTGACATGACTGGGTGGAGATGTCGGGGCAGATTAACTGCCTGGCCCCTTTGCCCGAAGATACTGCGGGCGCTCTCCTGACAGCGATGCTGACTCCGGCTCCTTACAAGGTGCCGGAGAAGACCAAGAAGGCAAAGGGAACCCAAAAGAGTTCCCGACGCCAGGTGTTATTGGATTCATCGTCCGATAACTCTGTGGCACACTCCTCAAGACGAGGAGGAAGAAGAAGATGCTCCCCCTCAAGGCGGGGGAGACAAGAAAAGGAAGGTCGCCCCAACTGGGGAGGCCGAAGGGTCCAAGAAGGGGAGGACCCTCCTTCCGGACAGTTCCACCGCCGCCGACGAGGGCGAAGACGAGTGGTTGCCCCGGGCCAAGCCCCCGGGGAGATCGTAAGTATTCGGATACCAGAGTAACTCATAGAATTCCTTTGTTGCACTATTTTTCCTAACGCCGAACATAATTATGCAGGCCGCCACGAGCCAGTATCGATGTATCATCGGACGACTCCCTGGGCTCGTCGGACATGGATAGCGACCCAGTCCCGACCGCCACCTCCCCTCATCCTGCTAACGATGCCGAGGTGCTGTCTCAAGAGGCACCGGGTCGAGGGGAGACAGTCCTGGAGGCTCCTCAAGGCGACCATCCGGAATCCGGGAGCCGAGGGGACGGAGCCCCTGAGAGCTCTGAGTTCGGCCCTCAGCCGAACACCGTGCCGGAACCTCCAGCGGTTCCAGGCTCGGGCAGGCGGCCTCCTTCTAAGAGGGGCAAGACGCCTGTGCCGATGACCTCTGTCCATCCAAAGGCGCCGGACAATCTGCTGGAAGCGCTTCGCAGCGCTTCCATCGACGAGGAGCACTGCACTATCATGAGTGCGGTGATCTAGAAGGTTCAGTCCGCCAAGAGCGGATTGACTGAAGCCTGTGCCAGCCTTCTAACAGGCTTTGAGGTAAGTGTTTTAAAATGTAGTAGAAATATTACCGCATAGACAGTAGCCCCTGATGCTTTGTTCGGTGTTCACAAAGAAAAGCCAAACAGAGGATCAAATAATATCGCAGGAGTCTAGTATAAGTGTGTCAATATGCATATGCAGGCTTCGCTGCTGGCGTCCGCCGCACTGACTGCGGAGGTCGCCGTACTGAAGCAGGACCTCGAGGGGTCAAGGAAAGAGCTCGGCCTTGCCAAGAGGCAGCTCGAGGAGAACAAGGGTAAGTAATACCCTGTCTATAGATATGTATATATAAAAGAAGATGAGATTGCAAAATGACAGGATCATCATATATTTGCCAGGGGCCATGACCAAGGTGGCGACCCTGAAGCAAGCGCTAACCAAGGCCGAAGATAAAGCAGCCAAGGAGCGCGCCGAGCGAGAGATGCACGAGGCTCGGGTGGGCGAGGTGCAGCAAGAGCTCCAGGCTCTCATGGCGAAGCACGAGGCATTGGAGCTTGACTCAAAGACGCGGGAGTCTGAGCTTGCCGCGGCCCACGAGAGCGCAAAAAGTGCAAAGGCCGAAGGCCAAAAGGCTCTCCAAGAGATCGACGCGATGAAGAAGATAGCGGCGGGTAAGGCTTTCTATATGCAAAGCAAGCATGTAAAAGTAAATTACTGATTACTTACCCGAATCTGGCGCTCTCCAGGAGCATTCGCAGATTTTCCCCGCAGCGTGTCCGATGCCGCACAATTTTACCAGGCCGAGGATGGAAGCTCAACAGAGAAGCTGTTCTGGTCTCAATATGCTGAGGCTGAACACCCGGTGCCAATGAGCGACCAGCTGAAGCAGATGGTCGAGCTACATAAGGCGGCCGATCTGGCCATGAGGAGCTTTATAGTCCGGCTGTGGCCTGGCGACGCCCTTCCGAACAGCTTCTTCGGCCTGGTGAGGCGGCTTGTGGATGCCTACCCGCGGCTGGAGGTCGTCAAGCGATCTGTCTGCATTGAAGGTGCACGCCAGGATTTTGCCCGTGTGAAATTGCAGTGGGTCAATCTAGACGCCGTGAAGCTGATCAAGGAGGGGCCGCCGGAGGGCAAGGAGCACCGCCACCCCAAGATGTACTATGAGGATGTTTTGCCGGGTGCCCGTCTCATAGCGGACGAGTGTTTAAAAGATGTAATATTTGAATGAGACTTGCTCGTTTTGTCCTGTATTTATGAAAACTTGTTTCATATGCGCTATGCAACGCTTGTTTGAATTTAAAATATTACCTTCAGTTTGGCTGTTTATAATCTGAGAGATGGCTAGTCCTCGGCTTCTGCCCCCATGCCACGAGTGCTGGGGTGTTCGGGATAAACCTGAGCACTCTTGTTCCCATGTTTGGGTCCTTCGAGGGAGGTGCTCAGCACAGCGAACAAGGCAACCGGACTAATAATGCTTTATCACTCTCACTTAGCCATAGAATTCTATAATTTTAAATTTTGGCGAAGCCCTTGGTATTCGGAAGGCCGAATTTGGGGCGGGATACATGCCTTTAAGCCGGACAGGGCCGGCCCCTCGCTCTAAGCGGCATAAGTCTTTAGGGACTCGAAAACCTCGCCGAATAGTGACCAGTCTCTCGCCTTATCATGACAATCAGTTTTAGCTTTCTCTACTGAGGTGCTAAACCCAGCAGGACCGGGGCACAATCGCAGTAGTTCTCCTAGCGCTACCTTAGCCGATAGAGCGGAACGTAAGGTACCAAAATATAGGAGCCGGGCAAACCCAACATTTGACCAAAGACATGATTCGGAGCTGATGCATATAATGCTATAAGTTCGGGGTGCCGCACTTGTGAAAGTGTTCAGACTTTTCACACCGTATTGTGAGGTACGTAAGCCCCTGGTGTATTAGCCGTACCAAGGTGTATGGTTGCAAGGCGTCATTAATGAACACACACACATACACACACACACACATATATATATATATAACAGGAATGCAATAATAGTCGTAATGTCATGCATTGTTTATTAAAAAATTGTGTTAAAGCAGAGTGATACAGATAGTGCGATAAGCAAAGAGTAGGAGTATGTCCCTTCCAAGGGCAAGCTGAGGAATGATATTAAATCGAATATTTCGCTCGTTACTGTAATCAACCTGGGAATTCCGTGGTATGACGTAGCTGTCTGCCTCCTTGGTTGCTGCATCATGTGTTCGGCAATAGTGCTGCCGGACAGTGTTTCCAGAGATTAAGGTCCTGAAAAAAAAAGAAAAATAACCAAACGGGAAGCCCCTAGTGCGGTTTAGGCCGTGTCTTGGGGCGTGCCGCAGTTGTGCCCCCTCCCCACCTATGCCCATGGTATTTTTAATGCGTAATTATGTACGCGCGGCACGAGTTTCGCCGTTGGGCTGGGATTGGGGTGGCCGCCGTATTGCTACGCGAGCTCAGATCACGCCAAGTGGTCTATTTGCCGATTGCTCCGAGCGCGCTTGAAGGTGTCCGGGCTTTGAAGCGCCGAACTGGTTGATTGCCTTGAGAGGCTGCTTTGCGTTTCTGCTGCGAGGGCTGCGGTGTGCTCCTCTGTTCAGAGAGAGCGCTCCGTGTTTCCATTGACTGCAATAACTCCACAAGGTCCTGGCATCTTGAGCTTGAGGTATGCATAATGCGGTACCGCATTGAATCTAGCAAATGCGTTTCGCCCGAGCAGCGCGTGATAACCACTGCGGAACAGGACTATATCAAAGATTAACTCTTCGCTTCGGAAGTTATCCGGGGATCCGAAGACCACTTCCAGTGTAGTTGAGCCTGTGCAATGGGCCTCTACACCTAGAATGACGCCCTTAAAGGTCGTTTTTGTGGGTTTGATCCTTGAGGGGTCTATACCCATTTTGCGCACTGTGTCCTGATAAAGCAGGTTCAGGCTGCTGCCGCCATCCATAAGGACTCGAGTGAGGTGAAATCCGTCAATGATTGGGTCTAGGACCAGTGCGGCGAATCCGCCATGACGGATACTAGTGGGGTGGTCCCTGCAATCGAAGGTGATCGGACAGGAGGACCAAGGGTTGAACTTTGGGGCGACGGGCTCCAACGCATATACGTCCCTGAGCGCACGCTTCCGCTCCCTCTTGGGGATGTAGGTTGCGTATATCATGTTCACCGTCCGCACTTGCGGGGGAAACCTCTTCTGTCCTCCAGTGTGCGGCTGCCGGGGCTCCTCCTCGTCATCGCTATGCGGCCCCTTGTCCTTCTTTTCGGCAATTAACTTGCCGGCCCGCTTGAACACCCAATAATCCCTGTTGGTGTGATTGGCTGGCTTGTCTAGGGTGCCGTGTATTTGACACGAGCGATTGAGTATACGGTCCAAGATGGACGGACCCGGTGCACTTTGTTTGAATGGCTTTTTCCACTGACCGGGTTTAGAGCCTTTGAATCCGGCATTGACTGCCGTATCCTCAGTATTTTCGCTGTTAATGTGGCGCTTATGTTTGTTGCGACGTGACCTGCTATTGCCGTCCTTGGTATCTGAGGTACCATGGTTCTTTGATATGTTATTACTGCGAGCCAGCCAGCTGTCTTCTCCCGCACAAAAGCGGGTCATGAGCATCGTGAGAGCTGCCATAGATTTCAGCTTTTCCTGACCAAGGTGCCGGGCTAGCCTCTCGTCTCGGATGTTGTGTTTGAAAGCCGCCAAGGCCTCCGCATCCGGACAGTCGACGATTTGATTTTTCTTTGTAAGGAACCGAGTCCAGAATTGCCTGGCCGACTCTTCTGGCTGCTGAATTATGTGGCTCAAGTCATCGACGTCTGGTGGTCGCACATAAGTGCCCTGAAAGTTGTCGAGGAATGCGGCTTCCAGATCTTCCCAACAGCTAATGGAGTCCGCTGGCAAGCTGTTAAGCCAATGCCGCGCTGGTCCTTTGAGCTTTAGTGGGAGGTATTTGATGGCGTGTAAGTCATCACCGCGGGCCATGTGGATGTGGAGGAGGAAATCCTCAATCCATACTGCGGGATCTGTTGTGCCGTTGTATGATTCAATATTTACAGGTTTGAAACCTTCTGGGAATTGATGTTCCATTACTTCGTCTGTGAAACATAAGGGGTGTGCGGCGCCTCTGTATTGGGCTATATCGCGACACAGCTCGAATGGGTCTTGCCCGCTATGTTCGGCCCGGCCGGATTTGCTTTTACTGTATCCGGCATGACGTTTATCGTCTCGCAGAGTGGTGCGCTGTCGTGATCCATAGATCGATCTTGCATGCTTTGCTTTGTCCTCCAATATGTCTCGCAGGTCTGGCGTATCTCCCCATGCCTTTTTTATTTGAATGGCGTCGGGGTGGAGGCTGAGCTTTTGGCTGGAATGCCTCTCTATCACGGCCACGAGGTGGCCGATCAGCCGTATCATATGCTTCTTCCTCTAGTCGGGGTAGTAACCTGCACTTTGGGTAATTCTTGGAGGGGCGCTCGATTTTATATTCCTCGGCCGCGAGGACTTCAGTCCATCTGTCAGCTAGCAAATCTTGATCAGCTTGAAGCTGCTGCTGCTTTTTCTTCAGGCTATTTGCCGTGGCCATAAGCTGGCGCTTGAAGTGCTCTTGTTCGATGGGATCCTCTGGTACGGCGAATTCATCATCGCCGAGGCTTGCCTCATCTTCGGAGGGGGGCATGTAATTGTCATCCTCCTCCTCTCCGCCTGCCTCTCTCTCAGGAGAGCTGGCTCCCCCCTCCTCCTGCTCTAAATCATGCTGGAGGGGATTGTTGTTGTCTTCGGCACTATCCGGAGTGTTATTATCTCCTGTGCTGGTATCACCACTTTTGCTTTGGCGAGACTTAGAGCGGCGCCGCTGACGTCGGCGCTTGGGTTGTTTCTTGGAGGGGTCATCCTCCGCTATCTCGTCGCCATTGCCTTCTTTGGGTGTATCCACCATGTATATGTCATATGACGAGGTGGCTTTCCAGTGCCCTATAGGCGCTGGTTCATGTTCATCTCCTACATCGTCGTCCATACCATCGATGTCTTCCGAGTCGAAGTCGAGCATGTCGGTTAAATCATGGACAGTGGCTACGAAGTGGGTGGTGGGTGGGCGTCGAATTTCTTCGTCGTCCGCATCCCAATCCTGCTGGCCATAATCCGGCCAGGGCTCTCCTGACAAAGAGAGAGACCTTAGTGAATTTAGAATGTCGCCGAAGGGCGAGTGCTGAAAGATATCCGCGGCGGTGAATTCCATGATTGGCGCCCAATCGGATTCGATTGGCAGGGGCGCGGGTGGTTCGGAGTCAGAAAAAGAGTCCGGCACCTTGGAGTCATGGGCTGCGCAGAGGATTAGGCTGGTGTTCGGCTCGATCGCCGTTGAGACTGCAGCCCCCTGAGGCGGTGTCTAACCACCCGTCCTCGATTGGCGCAGTTGGCTCCGAGCTAAGGGTTGGAGCTGATGCGGGCGCGGCCTCTGGGGTACTGTTCGACGGCAGAGCTAGGTCATACCCATCGTGACAGTGCGGCGCGCCCGACTGTAGCTCGAATCCGTCGAAGATCAAGTCTCCGCGGATGTTGGCCGTGTAGTTCAAACTTCCAAATCTGACCTGACGGTCAGGGGCATAGCTTTCAATCTGCTCCAGATGGCCAAGCGAATTAGCCCGCAGTGCAAAGCCGCCGAATACGAAGATCTGTCCGGGGAGAAAAGTCTCACCCTGGATCGCATCGCTATCGATGATAGTAGGAGCCATCAAGCCTAACAGCGACGACATAGAGGAACTCTCAATGGAAGGACCAATGTCGGTGTCAAAACCGGCGGATCTCGGGTAGGGGGTCCCGAACTGTGCGTCTAGGCCGGATGATAACAGGAGGCAGGGGACACAATGTTTTACCCAGGTTCGGGCCCTCTTAATGGAGGTAAAACCCTACGTCCTGCTTGATTAATATTGATGATATGGGTAGTACAAGAGTAGATCTACCACGAGATCGGAGAGTCTAAACCCTAGAAGCTAGCCTATGGTATGATTGTATGTTGTGGTTGTTGTCCTACGGACTAAAACCCTTTGGTTTATATAGACACCCGAGAGGGTTAGGGTTACACAAAGTCGGTTACAACAACCACGCCAAGGAGGAGATATCCATATCCGTATTGCCCAGCTTGCCTTCCACGCCAAGTAGAGTCCCATCCGGACACGAGACGAAGTCTTCAATCTTGTATCTTCATAGTCCAACAGTCCGGCCAAAGGATATAGTCCGGCTGTCCGGAGACCCCCTAATCCAGGACTCCCTCAGAGACCCCAAAGTTTTCGTCGGAGAAAAGATAATAAAAACGTGCATCAACCCCTATGCATAGATTACCCCAATATCACCACGGGAATTCGCGAGTTGAATGCCATAACATATATCAAGTGAATCAATAAGATACCCCAATTGTCACCCTAAGTATTCATACCGCAAGACATATATCATGTGTTCTCCTCTATGAATATTCAATCCGATAAGACAAAACTTCAAAGGGTAAAGACTCAATTCATCACAACAAGAGTATAGAGGGGAGAAACACCATATGATCCTACTATAAAAGCCCACGATATAGATCACGAGAGAGAGATCAAACACATAGCTACTGGTACAAACCCTCAGCCCCGAGGGCGGACTACTCCCTCCTCATCGTGGTGGCCGCCAGGATGATGAAGATGGCCACCGGAGATGATTCCCCCCTCTGGCAGGGTGCCGGAACGGGTCTAGATTGGTTTTCGGTGGCTACGGAGCCCTGCGGCGGCGAAACTTCTGATCTAGATTAACCCCGAAGGGTTTCAGAATATTTGGGAATTTATAGTGCAAAGAAGGGGTGCGGGAGGCCACCGAGGTGGGCACAACCCACCTGGGCACGCCAGGGGGCCCTGGCGTGCCTTGGTGGGTTGTGCCCCCCTCGGGGAACCCCCAGGTGCAACTCTGGCCCATCGGGTTCCTTTTGGTCAAAAAACCCTCTGTAAAGTTTCACGGTGTTTGGACTCCGTTTGATATTGATTTCCTGCGATGTAAAAAACATGCAAAAAACAACAACTGGCACCGGGCACTGGGTCAATAGGTTAGTCCCAAAAATGATATAAAGTTGCTATAAAATGATTGTAAACACCCAAGAATGATAAAATAACAGCATGAATACTTTATAAATTATAGATACGTTGGAGACGTATCAAGTCTACACTCCACAGCCTGGCGCCTAGCATCACCCTCTATAAATACATGCAAGAATTGTGGAAGTTGTTAAAAATTTTAGAGTCAAAAGTTGGATATTTTGGGTTAGAGGTTGATAGTTTTTTGTCGCTAAAAGTTTCCACTAAAAAGTTACTCCCTCCATCCCACAATATAAGATCGTTTTGCAAGCTAAAACGATCTTATATTATGGGACGGGGGCAGTACTATTTTCAGCTCATTGTATGCAGGGTCGGTGCTAGAATTTTGGAGGCCCTAGTATGAACTCGTATAATTGGCCTAACTAGTAGAGTAAAAGAAGGAATTCCACAAAAAATCATTATAAAGTCATTCAAGGATCAAAGATATCTGAGATGTCCATTAGAGGGGGAGTGCGTGTGTTAGTAGATTGCCAAATTTAATCTGTTTTTCTTAGTTGCTTTTATAGGCTAGTGCAGAATTGAAGGTACCTCTAGTGATTTTTACTCCGCATGTTAAATGTGTATCAAGTCAAACTTTGGAAAGTTTTAAAAAATTATATTAAAAGATATCAACATCTACTATACCAAATACATGTACTATGAAACTACATTTCATAATAAATCTAACAATGTTGATTTGGTATTGTGAATGTTGATACTTTTTGTTAGATAAAACAAGAATAAATCTAACAATGAAGGCGCAATCACTATGATGGAGGAGTATTACAAGCACGAGACGACATGCCGTCTTTAGGTTTGACTACATGTGGTAAATATGAGGGCCAATACATAAGTGTCCTTGGATGACAAGTAAACGAGTTGTACTCGTACGCGTCGACATCAATGCAACGCCCACACCATTTGTACTATGTCTAGTCCAATATGGTAGAATTTGGATCATAATTTAACAATCTCAACCTTGAACGAAATTCCTTCTAGTAATGGAAGAAAGTAAATAACTCCATCCAAATCAGCATAAACACCTTGTGCATCAAAGTCCATAGGACTAGTGAGAAATACCAACTAAGCCTGAGCAAAGTTCAAACCTATTGGTAGGAACTGGTTTTGTCATCATATCAACAGGATTATCATGAGTACTTATCTTGCATACTTTCAAATCACCTTCAACAATAACATCTCGAATATAGTGAAATCTAACATCAATGTGCTTTGTTCTCTCATGATACATTGGATTCTTTGTAAGACATATAGCACTTTCACTGTCACTAAATATGGTAGGGTAAGATGAATCTCCACTAGGTAGTTTCTTTGCATGCCTCAAAAATAGCCATATACTCGGCATCAGTAGTGGAACATGCCACAATAGACTGCAAAGTTGCTCTCCAACTCACAACACAACCACCAATGGTGAAAACATAACCTATGAGTGATCTTCTCTTACCCAAATCACCAGCAAAATCAGAATCAAGAAAACCAACAAGTCCATATCTAGTTTTCCCAAACTATAAATAAGCATTAGAAGTACCTCGCAAGTATCTGAAAATCCACCGAAGTGCTTTCGAATGCTCTTTTCGAGGATTAGCCATGTATCTACAAACAACACTCAATGCATATGATATATCCGGACGAGAATAAACCATGGCACCCATAAGTGAACCAACTGCACTCAAATAGGGAACTCTAGACATGTACTCAATATCTACATCTGACTTAGGACATAAAGCTGATGATAATTTGAAATGTGCATCAAACAGAGTACTTACTGGCTTGGCATTAATTATGCATATTAAAACGACAACTTGGCCATAAGGTCGGATGTTTTCGTGAGCAGTAAGCAGCGGATCTGGAAGGGGCGAGGCCTTCATTTCGTTGGCAGAAGCAGAAACGGAGAACTTCATCAATATATCCTTTCTAGATTAGATATATATACTTTTCCAGATGGTCTATCTCTGGATATTTCCATGCCAAGTATTTTCTTTGTTGCACCCAAATCCTTCATCTCAAATTGATTACTCAATATCTTCTTTAGTTCATTAATCTTTTACATACTCTTTGTAGCAATTAGCATATATATCATCAACATAAATGAGAAAATAAATAGTTGAACCATTGACAGTTTTCAAATAAACATAGCTATCATAATTAGACTTTTTGAAATTTTGAGAGGGCATAAAGGTGTCAAATGTCTTGTAACACTGTCTAGGAGATTGCTTCAATCCATAAAGAGATTTATTTAACTTACTTAAAAGCTTTTCTTTTCCAGGAATAACAAAACCTTCAGGTTGTTCCATATAAATATCCTCTTCTAATTCTCCATGTACGAATGCGGTTTTAACATCCAATTGTTCAAACTCAAAATCATGCATGGCAACAATACGAGTAAAGTGCAAATAGAGCTATGCTTCACAACGGGAGAAAAGGCTTTAGTATAGTCAATACGTGGAATTTGGCTATAACTTTTAGCAACTAACCTTGTTTATATCTTGTCTCATCATTAGGAGAAACACCTTCTTTTCTTTTGAAAACCCACCTGCAACGGACATGTTTCTTCTCTCTAGGTAATCCTACTAAATCCCAAGTGCCATTCTTTTCAAGTGATTCCATATCATCATGCATAGCAATCATCCACTTATTGCTATTACCAGAATTACTAGCCTCAGAAATGAAGAAGGCTCAACATTAGCTTCAATTTCCTCTGCAACATAAAAAGCAAAAGAAACAATATTGCACTCTTCAATTAACCTTTTAGGTTTATTAATACCCCACCTAACTATGTCACATGCAAGTTTGAACAGGGTGGAACAATAGGTTGATTTGGAGTGGGAGTGACATGTTCATCATCATCGACGGGTTCATCATGTGCATCAACATTTTCCTTATCGGATGTATCACTGGAATCAATAACATGCTCCACATGAACAATAGGCTTCTAAACAGTAGGCTGTTGTTCACTCTCAACAGGAACATTATTAGATGGAACATCATGTAACATAGCAAATTCATTAAAGATAACATTTCTGCTAATAACAACCTTCTGGGTTTCAGGATTCCACAATTAAAAACCTTTAACACCAGATTTATAACCAAGAAAGATGCACTTAACAGCCCTAGGATCCAACTTTCCATTATCAACATGAGCATAATTAAGTAGTGCAAGCAAAAACTCTCAACTGTGAATAATCAGCAGGAGAACCAGAACATACCTCAATTGGAATTTTCTTATTAAGAGCAATAGATGGTGAACAGTTAATGAGATAACAAGTAGTGGAAGCGGCCTCAGCCCAAAAACGCCTATACAAACCTGCATTGGACAACATGCAATGGGCTCTGGAAATAATGGTCCTGTTTATACGCTCAGCAACACCGTTTTGTTGAGGAGTATAAGGAACGGTGTAATGTCTGATAATACCTTCAGACTTGCAATAATTCTCAAACGGCTTAGAACAAAATTCCACACCATTATCAGTGCGAAGTATTTTTACCTTATTTTCAGTTTGCCGCTCAATCATAATCTTCCACTCCTTAAAATATGAGAATGCTTGATATTTATCCTTCAAGAAATAAGGCTAAACTTTTCTCAAGTAATCGTCAATAATAGTCAACATGTAACTAGCACCACCTAGCGACTTTCTGTGAGATGGTCCCCATAAATCAGAATGCACATAATCAAGAATACCTTTAGCTGTATGAATGAAAGTGTTGAACTTCACCCTCTTGTGCTTGCCAAAGATACAATGCTAAAAAAATTCAATTTCCTAGTTTCATATCCATCAATAAGACCTCTCTTAGTTAACTCTGCCATACCAAGTTCACTCATATGTCCAAGATGCATATGCTAAAGGTTAGCAGCATCATAATTAGAATTCTTTACAATAAGTGGAGTTGCGTTACCTAGAACGGTAGAACCTCGAAGGTAATAAATACCATTTGTTGAACTTAAGTCACCTTTCATCACAATAAGAGAACCTTTGGTGACTTTCAAAACACTAGCTCCACCTGAATACTTGTACCCCTTTGCATTAATGGTACTCATAGAGAAAAGATTTCTCTTCATCTTTGGAATATACTGAACATCTAAATGTTATGATTGCGCCATCAAACATCTTGATTCGAATGGAACCTATGCCTTCAATCTTGCATGGTGAATTATCAAAACCCAAAACAGAACCAACAACAGTAGTAGAATCAAAAGTAGTAAACCAATCTCTATGCAGACACATATGAAAAGCATATGCGGCATCAAGTCCCCTCCCATCATTGGTCTCAGCACATCCAACAATAACAATAAGAGCACCATCGGAACTATCATCACGAGCAATATTAGCATAATTTCACCTTGTTTCTTACCTTTTGGTTTATATGTTCCATTCGTCTTTTCTTTTTTCTACAACTTGAAACATTCTGAGATGTCATCCTCGTCTCTCTTGCAATATCTGCAATACAATTTCTTGTCTATGGATTGTGACCGGCCCCTGTAGCCATTCTACTTTTGCCTCTATTTCCATTATATATGTGAGTTCTCCTTTGTCCTGCCATGAATAGATAATCCCTCGGCTTGGGATGATCTTAAATCATCACGAGGTTGAAGGAAATATGCCCTAGAGGCAATAAGAAAGTTGTTATTTATATTTCCTTATATCATGATAAATGTTTATTATTCATGTTAGAATTGTATTAACCGGAAACTTAGTACATGTGTGAATACATAGACAAACATAGTGTCCCTAGTATGCCTCTACTTGACTAGCTCGTTAATCGAAGATGGTTAAGTTTCCTAGCCATGGACATGTGTTGTCATTTGATGAATGAGATCACATCATTAGAGAATGATGTGATGGACAAGACCCATCCATTAGCTTAGCACTAAGATCGTTTAGTTTATTTCTATTGCTTTCTGATACGTCTCCATCGTATCTACTTTTCCAAACACTTTTGACCCTGTTTTGGACTCTAACTTGCATGATTTGAATGGAACTAACCCGGACTGACGCTGTTTTCAGCAGAATTGCCATGGTGTTATTTTTGTGCAGAAATAAAAGTTCTTGGAATGACTTGAAAATCAACGGAGACACGTTTTGGAATAAATAAAAAATACTAGCGAAAGAATCAACACCAGGGGGCCCACAGCCTATCCACGAGGGTGCGCCCCTGCCTCGTGGGCCACCTAAGGCTCCACCGACGTCAACTCCAACTCTATATATTCACGTTCGGGGAGAAAAAAATCAGATAGAAGGATTCATCATGTTTTACGATACAGAGCCACTGCCAAGCCCTAATCTTCATCGGGAGGGCTGATCTGGAGTCCGTTCGGGGCTCCGGAGAGGGGAATCTATTGACATCGTCATCACAACCTTCCTCCATCACCAATTTCATGATGCTCACCGCTGTGTGTGAGTAATTCCATCCTATTCTTGCTGGACGGTGATGGGTTGGATGAGATTTATCATGTAATCGAGTTAGTTTTGTTAGGGTTTGATCCCTAGTATCCATTATGTTCTAAGATTGATGTTGCTATGACTTTGCCATGCTTAATGCTTGTCACTAGGGCCCGAGTGCCATGATTTCAGATATGAACCTATTATGTTTTCATGAATATATGTGAGTTCTCGATCCTATTTTGCAAGTCAATAGTCACCTACTATGTGTTATGATTCGGTAACCCCTGTCGGTGTTCTGGGAACGGGGGTCCCCAGACTTGCCTGCCTGCGGCCCACTGCTACCTCTTGAGCAATGCGTTGGTTTTCCCTTGAAGAGGAAAGGGTGATGCAGTAAAGTAGCGTAAGTATTTCACTCAGTTTTTGAGAACCAAGGTATCAATCCAGTAGGAGATCACGCTCGCGTCTCACGCACCTACACAAACAAATAAGAACCTCGCAACCAACGCGATAAAGGGGTTGTCAATCCCTTCACGGTCGCTTACGAGAGTGAGATCTGATAGATATGATAAGATAATATTTTTGGTATTTTTATGATAAAGAGAAATAAAGATGCAAAGTAAAATAAACGCCAATATAAATAACTAAGTGTTGGAAGATTAATATGATGGAAGATAGACCCGGGGCCATAGGTTTCACTAGTGGCTTCTCTCAAGAGCATAAGTATTACGGTGGGTAAATGAATTACTGTCGAGCAATTGATAGAATTGAGCATAGTTATGAGAATATCTAGGTATGATCATGTATATAGGCATCACGTCCGCAACAAGTAGACCGAAATGATTCTGCATCTACTACTATTACTCCACACATCGACCGCTATCCAGCATGCATCTAGAGTATTAAGTTCATAAGAACAGAGTAATGCTTTAAGTAAGATGACATGATGTAGAGGGATAAACTCACGCAATATGATATAAACCCCATCTTTTTATCCTCGATGGCAACAATACAATACATGGCTTGCTGCCCCTGCTGTCACTGGGAAAGGACACCGCAAGATTGAAAACAACACTAAGCACTTCTCCCATTGCAATAAAGATCAATCTAGTAGGCCAAACCAAACTGATAATTCGAAGAGACTTGCAAAGATAAACCAATCATACATAAAAGAATTCAGAGGAGATTCAAATATTGTTCATAGATAAACTTGATCATAAACCCAGAATTCATCGGATCTCGACAAACACACCGCAAAAGAAGATTACATCGAATAGATCTCCAAGATAATCGAGGAGAACTTTGTATTGAGATCCAAAGAGAGAGAAGAAGCCATCTAGCTACTAGCTATGGACCCGAAGGTCTGAAGTAAACTACTCACACATCACCGGAGATGCCATGGAGTTGATGTAGAGGCCCTCCATGATCCCCCTTCGGCGGAGCTCCGGAAAAGGCCCCAAGATGGGGTCTCTTGGGTACAGAAGGTTGCAGCGGTGGAATTAGGTTTTTGTGGTGCTCCTGGATGTTTGGGGGGTACATGGATATACATAGGAGGAAGAAGTAGGTCGGTGGAGCAACAAGGGGCCCACGAGGGTGGAGGGCGCGCCCCCCAGCCTCGTGGCCTCCTCGATTGTTTCTTGACGCCCACTCCATGTCTCCTGGATCACATTCGTTGAGAAAATCATGTTCATAAGGTTTCATTCCGTTTGGACTTCGTTTGATATTCCTTTTCCGCGAAACACCGAAATAGGCAAAAAAACAGCAATTTGGGTTGGGCCTCCGGTTAATAGGTTAGTCCCAAAAATGATATAAAAGTGTAAAATAAAGCCCATTAACATCCAAATAGATAATACAATAGTATGGAGCAATCAAAAATTATAGATACGTTGGAAACGTATCAAGCATCCCCAAGCTTAATTCCTGCTCGTCCTCGAGTAGGTAAATGATAAAAATGAATTTTCGATGTGGAATGCGTTTTCTAACATATTTCTCAATGTAATTTTTCTTTATTGTGGCATGAATGTTCAGATCCAAAAGATTCAAGATAGAAGTTTAATATTGACATGAAAATAGTAATACTTCAAGCATACTAACTAAGAAATTATGTCTTCTCAAAATAACATGGCCAAAGAAAGTTATCCCTACAAAATCATATAGTCTGGCTATGCTCCATCTTCACCACACAAAATATTTAAATCATGCACAACCCCGATGACAAGCCAAGCAATTGTTTCATACTTTTGGTGTTCTCAAACCTTTTCAATCTTCACGCAATACATGAGCGTGAGCCATGGATATAACACTATATGTGGAATAGAATGGTGGTTGTGGAGAAGACAAAAAGGAGAAGATAGTCTCACATCAACTAGGCGTATCAACAGGCTATGGAGATGCCCATTAATAGATATCAATGTGAGCGAGTAGGGATTGCCATGCAACGGATGCACTACAGCTATAAGTATATGAAAGCTCAACAAAAGAAACTAAGTGGGTGTGCATCCAACTTGCTTGCTCACGAAGACCTAGGGCATTTTGAGGAATCCCATCATTGGAATATACAAGCCAAGTTCTATAATGAAAAATTCCCACTAGTATATGAAAGTGATATCATAGGAGACTCTCTATCATGAAGATCATGGTGCTACTTTGAAGCACAAGTGAGGAAAAAGGATAGTAGCATTGTCCCTTCTCTCTTTTTCTCTCTTTTTTGGGCCTTCTCCTTTTTTATGGCCTTTCTCTTTTTTTCGTCCGGAGTCTCATCCCGACTTGTGGGGGAATCATAGTCTCCATCATCCTTTCCTCACTTGGGACAATGCTCTAATAATGATGATCATCACACTTTATTTACTTAAAACTCAAAAATTACAACTCGATACTTAGAACAAAATATTACTCTATGTGAATGCCTCCGGCAGTGTACCGGGATGAGTAATGATGCATGAGTGACATGTATGAAGAATTATGAACGGTGGCTTTGCCACAAATACGATGTCAACTACATGATCATGCAAGCAATATGACAATGATGAAGCGTGTCATAATAACGGAACGGTGGAAAGTTGCATGGCAATATATCTCAGAATGGCTATGGAAATGCCATAATAGGTAGGTATGGTGGCTGTTTTGAGGAAGGGTATATGGTGGGTGTATGATACCGGCGAAAAGTGCGTGGTATTAGAGAGGCTAGCAATGGTGGAAGGGCGAGAGTGCGTATAATCCATGGACTCAACATTAGTCATAAAGAACTCACATACTTATTGCAAAAATCTATTAGTTATTGAACAAAGTATTACGTGCATGCTCCTAGGGGGATAGATTGGTAGGAAAAGACCATCGCTTGTCCCCGACCGCCACTCATAAGGAAGACAATCAATAAATAAATCATGCTCTGAATTTGTCACATAACGGTTCACCATACGTGCATGCTACGGGAATCACAAACTTCAACACAAGTATTTCTCAAATTCACAACTACTCAACTTGCATGACTCTAATATCACCATCTCCATATCTCAAAACAATTATCAAGTATCAAACTTCTCATAGTATTCAATGCACTTCTATGAAAGTTTTTATATTATTCCTAAAAGAAAATTTCCATGTTGTTCTAAAGGACTCTCAAAATAATATAAGTGAAGCATGAGATAGCAACTATTTCTATAAAATAAAACCACCGCCGTGCTCTAAAAGATATAAGTGAAGCACTAGAGCAAAAACTATATGGCTCAATAGATATAAGTGAAGCACATAGAGTATTCTAACAAATTTCAAATCATGTGAGTCTCTCTAAAAAGGTGTGTAGAGCAAGGATGATTGTGGTAAACTAAAAAGAAAAGACTCAAATCATACAAGATGCTCCAAGCAAGACACATATCATGTGGTGAATAAAAATATAGCTCCAAGTAAAGTTACCGATAGACGAAGACGAAAGAGGGGATGCCTTTCCGGGCATACCCAAGCTTAGGCTTTTTGGTTTCCTTGAATTTTACCTTGGGGTGCCATGGGCATCCCCAAGCTTAGGCTCTTTCCACTCCTTGTTCCATAATCCATCAAATCTTTACCCAAAACTTGAAAACTTCACAACACAAAACTTAAATAGAAAATCTCGTGAGTTCCGTTAGCGAAAGAAAACAAAACACCACTTCAAGGTACTGTAATGAACTCATTATTGATTTATATTGGTGTTAAACCTACTGTATTCCAACTTATCTATGGTTTATAAACTCTTTTACTAGCCATAGATTCATCAAAATAAGCAAACAACACACGAAAAACAGAATCTGTCAAAAACAGAACAGTCTGTAGTAATCTGTAGCTAACGCAAACTTATGGAACCCCAAAAATTCTAAAATAAATTTCTGGACGTGAGGAATTTGTCTATTAATCATATTCAAACATAATTAAGTAAATAGCACTTTCCAAATAAAAATGGCAGCAATTCTCGTGAGCGCTAAAGTTTTTGTTTTTTACAGCAAGATTAAAAAGACTTTCCCCAAGTGTTCCCAACGGTTCTACTTGGCACAAACACTAATTAAACACAAAAAACACAACCAAAACAGAGGCTAGATAAATTATTTATTACTAAATAGGAGCAAAAATCAAGGAATAAAAATAAAATTGGGTTGCCTCCCAACAAGCGCTATCGTTTAACGCCCCTAGCTAGGCATAAAAGCGAAGATAGATCTAGGTATTGCCATCTTTGGTATTAGGAAAGAAAAGAGAAAATTTCTTTTCTATAGCATTTATCTTTCTATTTTGAGATAGCACGCGACCATTAATGGTGGAAGAAAGATTAAGCACGTTATGGAAATTGGCATCTAAGCTAGCCTTCATTTCTTTGATAATTTCATTTTGATAAAAGCACAAAAGAGAGGTAGATTCAACCTTCTCATTCATGGGGTGCCGAAATATAGTTTTCATATTTTCATAATTATCAATGGGATCCCCCTCAAGAAAACCCTCTTCAAAAATAGAATCTAGAACTTGCTTGAACGAGGAGGGTAGACCAATATAAAAGCTTTTCAGGTAAACCTCAATTTGATATTGTGGCACATAGCTAGCTCGGATCCTTAATAGCCTATCCCAAGCATCTTTCAAAGATTCATCAAGTAAATAACAAAAAATTCCGGGATCATCTTCATCAAAATTATTCAAATTCTCATTGATAACCCCGGTAGGTCTCTCCATAGCATCATTATTTATGAGCTTAGAGAGGACAATAGGACTATCCAAGGTAAAACCCGAGAGAGAACCCTTAGCCCTTTTTGAACCGGCCATGGTACAAGAAAACAAATGGGAAATGAGACGAATAAAACGGCAAGGGTGAAGTGGGGGAGAGGAAAACGAGAGGCAAATGGCTAAATAATGTAATGCGAGGGATCAGAGTTTGTGATGGGTACTTGGTATGTCTTGACTTGTGCGTAGACTCTCCGGCAACGACGCCAGAAATGGCTTGTTGTCGGGAGTCAAATCTTGACTTGACTTGGCGCGAATCTCCCCGGCAACGGCACCAGAAATCCTTCTTGCTACCTCTTGAGCACTGCGTTGGTTTTCCCTTGAAGAGGAAAGGGTGAGGCAGTAAAGTAGAATAAGTATTTCCCTCAGTTTTTGAGAACCAAGGTATCAATCCAGTAGGAGATCACGCTCGAGTCCCACGCACCTACACAAACAAATAAGAACCTCGCAACGAACGCGATAAAGGGGTTGTCAATCCCTTCACGGTCACTTACAAGAGTGAGATCTGATAGATATGATAAGATAATATTTTTGGTATTTTTATGATAAAGAGAAATAAAGATGCAAAGTAAAATAAACGGCAATAGAAATAACTAATTGTTGGAAGATTAATATGATGGAAGATAGACCCGGGGGCCATAGGTTTCACTAGTGGCTTCTCTCAAGAGCATAAGTATTACGGTGGGTAAACGAATTACTTTCGAGCAATTGATAGAATTGAGCATAGTTATGAGAATATCTAGGTATGATCATGTATATAGGCATCCGTCCGCAACAAGTAGACCGAAACGATTCTGCATCTACTACTATTACTCCACACGTCGACCGCTATCCAGCATGCATCTAGAGTATTAAGTTCATAAGAACAGAGTAATGCTTTAAGTAAGATGACATGATGTAGAGGGATAAACTCATGCAATATGATATAAACCCCATCTTTTTATCCTCGATGGCAACAATACAATATGTGCCTTGCTGCCCCTGCTGTCACTGGGAAAGGACACCGCAAGATTGAACCCAACGCTAAGCACTTCTCCCATTGCAAGAAAGATCAATCTAGTAGGCCAAACCAAACTGATAATTCGAAGAGACTTGCAAAGATAAACCAACCATACATAAAAGAATTCAGAGGAGATTCAAATATTGTTCATAGACAAACTTGATCATAAACCCACAATTCAACGGATCTCGACAAACACACCGCAAAATAAGATTACATCAAATAGATCTCCAAGAGAATCGAGGAGAACTTTGTATTGATATCCAAAGAGAGAGATGAAGCCATCTAGCTATTAGCTATGGACCCGAAGGTCTGAAGTAAACTACTCACACATCACCGGAGAGGCCATGGAGTTGATGTAGAGGCCCTCCATGATCAATGCCCCCTTCGGCGGAGCTCCGAAAAAGGCCCCAAGATGGGATCACTTGGGTACAGAAGGTTGCGGCGGTGGAATTAGGTTTTCGTGGTTCTGCTGGATGTTTGGGGGGTACGTGGATATATATAGGAGGAAGAAGTAGGTCAGTGGAGCAACGAGGGGCCCATGAGGGTGGAGGGCGCGCCCAGGGGGTAGGCGCGCCCAGGGGGGTAGGCGCGCCCCCTGCCTCGTGGCCTCCTCGATTGTTTCTTGACGCCCACTTCAAGTCTCCTGGATCACGTTCATTGAGAAAATCACGTTCCCGAAGGTTTCATTCCGTTTGGACTCCGTTTGATATTCCTTTTCTGCGGAACACTGAAATAGGCAAAAAACAACAATTTGGCCTGGGCCTCCGGTTAATAGGTTAGTCCCAAAAATGATATAAAAGTGTAAAATAAAGCCCATTAACATCCAAAATAGATAATATAATAGCATGGAGAAATCAAAAATTATAGATACGTTGGAGACGTATCACCCACGGCGTGGCTCTGTGAGCGGGCCCGTACGGCCCATCTTCACCAACAAGCATTCAAGACCCTCCCGAGGGGCCAAGCCTCGCGAGGCGGACGACACAAGACCTCCTCGGGAGCGGCCTCATCAGGCTGGCTCGCGAGGGGCGGAGAGACCAAGGACAGGTGTAAGTGCATCTAGTGCCACCCCTAGTTGGTTTTGGAGTATTGACGACAAACCTAGTTGAGGGACTAACGTGTTTGTGAGAATTGCAGGAAAACACAGGTAGAAGTCCGTCATTGATTCGGTTTTATTACCAGAGATGACCCCTAAAAATGTACGAAGACATTGAAGACAATGGTGGTTTATGAAGATATTCATATTGAAGACAATGACATGAGAAGACTCCCTATGAAGCTTATGGAACTCGAAGACTTAGATCCTTCGTAGTTTTATTTCATTTATGTTGTGTCATAGGAATCACCGTACTGTTAAGTGGGGTCCAAAAGAACCAGTCAGAATGACTGTAGTGATGCCTAATTCAAATCCTATGTCTTCGAGCGAAGACTTTGAGAGAAAATCTTGTCCAGAGTCAGACAAGTCAGCTTTACTTGTAGCCCAAGTAAAGTTTCCGTGTGAGTTCAAAGTTCGACCGTTGGTACACGTGTCAGTTCCTTAGTGACCCAGGGTCATTTCGGACAGATCAGGTCGGGTTGCCAAGTGGCTATAAATAGTCCACCCCCACAACCATAAACGGTTGGCTGCTCAGATTTCAGTGCACGGCTTTTGTCGTTTGAGAGCAACCCACCTCGAAGACTTTGAGAGAAAAATTCCTAGTGAGAAGAAAAGCCCTAACCACCCAGAGCCAGAGTAAATTGGGCATCACTTAAGTCTTCGTGTCTGTGTGATTTGAAGACTTATTACACTTGAGGACTGTGCATCCTCCAGACGGTTAGGCGTCGCGTTCTGAGCATCCAAGAGAAATTGTGGATTGCCAGTGAACGAAGTCTGTGAAGGTTTGGGAGTCTACCTTGAAGACTTACCTGAGTGATTGAGCGAGGTCTGTGTGACCTTAGCTCAAGGAGAAAACGGTGAGGACTGGGTGTCTTGGACTAAGTGTCCTTGACTGGGTGTCCGGGACTGTGTGTCCTTTGGTTTAAATACCTAGCTGCTCCAACCAGATGTACAGTTGTCACAGCAACTGGAACTGGTCCAACAAATCATTGTCTTCAACGTGTCACTGGTTTCATCTTCACTTCCTTTCACTTACAGTTATTCATTGTGAAGCCATTGCATGCTTGCTTTATCTTTTGTCTTCACAACATGAATGTATGATCTGTTCGGCTTAATAACTTCTTCCTACCTGATCCTTATTACACTGAAGCTGTTTGTCATTGCGCTTTCACTCTATTGAATACATGACCATGGCTGGCCTAGTGTAATCTAACTTCCGCTGCATAGTAATAGGCATAATCTTCACTGTTTGTCTTCATAACTCTCACGTTTTGAAGACTTTCATAAAAATCGCCTATTCACCCCGCCTCTAGTCGATATAACGCACTTTCAACAGGCGAGTGCCAGCATGCACAATGTCCTTGTTTCCTCTTTGGTGCTAAAGAGGCGAGCGCAGGTGCGGAGTCCCGAGGCGTCAAGCAAAGGTTTCCATATCGGTGCAGCAAGACCAAGACGAGCAGGACGGCAAGACGGAGGTCACCGTGGAGCCCAATACGGCGTCGCCACCAGAGCCTTTGGCAGGCGAAGACTGCTTTTGTCAGGATAACTTGCACTAGCTGTCCCCTTTCAAATTGGCCATTGTTGGCTCCCTTCCCGCTCAATATTTGGGGAGAGGACCAGGGCCTTTATAAATAGGGCTAGCCACCACAGTAGGCAGGGAGACCTCATCTTGGCCCGGATCCATTCCACCAAGACCACCACACAAACTCACCAAACACAAGAGCACCTCTCCTCAAGAGGCCGTTCTTCCCCTTGTACTGTTCATCCTCAACCTGAGAGGCAATCCACCACCACCATACTGGAGCAGGGTATTACACCACAATGGTGGCCCGAACCAGTATAAATCTTGTGTCACTTGTGTTGCAAGTTCGTCGAGCTAGCCTCTGAGATCGTAGCGAGGTTAGGACGTGGATCGGTAGGGGGAGATCTTCGTGCGCACCCCAATGTTCGAACCTTGAGGGTTTTGCCGGAACCCGAAATCCGACATTTTGCGCGCCAGGTAGGGGTGCGCCGAAGCTTTCCTTCCATTGCTCCGCGTCACGTCGCTTCCTCATCTCCATGGCAGATGCTCGCCGAGCTCGCGCTGAGCACCGGGCTGCCCTCGCCTCCCGTGTCGCCCAGACGGCTCCCGCAGGCGGGCCACCCCGTCGTTCTCCGTCGCCTGCTGCCAACGCCACCACCGGCCTGGCGGGGAACGAGCACCAAGCATCCTCGCTGCACCACTCGGTGCGGCGGGATGGCCGCACCGCCACTCCATCGCTGACCCCCGCCGGTTCGTCATCCCACGCTCGTCGCGCTCCCGTGGACACGTAGGCCGTGCTGTGCATGGCACACGAGCTCCTGTGCTACCGCCCCGTCGACGACCTCTACGAGGACTGGCTCGAACGCATCGCCAAGCTTGTCAGTGCCGCAGGGGGCTCCCCTGCGCCATCCCTCTCGCTGCCTTGCCCTCCGCTAGCCGCGGGCGGCGTAGCCCATGGAGCGCCTGCACCACCTCTGCCCCAAGATGGAGTCTTGGCGCCAAGGCGCGCGGCCACATGGCGCGACCCACCACGTCCGGCGCCCGCCAAGAAGAGAGAAGCTGCCAAGAAGTCCCTCGGCCACGAGAGAACGCCCCTACGCTCCCTGCGCCACCACGGAAAGACTGCGTGCCGCCTGTGGCGGTGGCGCGCGGACCCCATCAAGGACAAGTTCTCCACCAGCACAGAGTCCTAGTGACCACGGTAGGCTGTGGAGCCTTCACCCCCGAGCTGTGTAGCATCGCCTGGCCGGGCAAGTTCAAGACAGATCTGCCTCCTCGCTACGACGGCACCCCCGACCCCCCGGAGTTCCTGTAGCTCTACGAGCTGAGCATAGAGGCGGCCAACGGCGACGAGAAAGTCATGGCGAACTAGTTCCCCATCGCTCTCAAGGATGGCGCCCGCTCGCGGCTCCTGAACCTGCCCCCCGGCTCCATCTCCTCCTGGGACGAGATGCGCGACCGCTTCGTCGCCAACTTCCAGGGCACTCGCGATCGCCCACCGGCCGCAGGAGACCTGCGCTGCGTCAAGAAACAACCGGGAGAGACCATGCAAAAGTACATCCAGCGCTTCAACAACGTTCGCCTCAAGATCCCCAAGGTGACAGATGAGGCTATCATCTCTACACTCTCCGATGGCATCCGCGACGTCAAGATGAAGGAGGAGCTCGCCATCCACGAGGAACTGTGCACGTCTCTGGAGCTGTTCAACCTGGTGACCAAGTGCGCAAGAGCTGAGGAGGGGCGCCTTTCCCTCCTCGATCTCCCAGCCGTGGACCCGGAGGAGAAGAAAGTCAAGGCCAAGGACGTGAAGCGCAAGGGAGCAGCCATGCTCGCGGCGGAGCCGGACACCAAGCGCGGCAGAGACTAGCCCAAGTCATCCAAGAGCAGCCGATCGTTCTGCACCTTCCACAACCTGCATAGCCACAACACCAACGACTGTCAAGAGCTCAGGGCCATTCGAGAAGGACGCTTCGGTCGACGCCCCGAGTGCAATGACCGGGGCTACGGCCGAGGAGGAGGACGTGGTGGCGGACGCTGGGATGACCGTGGCCCATGTCAGGAGTGGCGCGACCGGCCTCGCGAGGACCGCTGGCAAGATCAGCCTCGCGAGGGCGCCTGGAGGGATCAGCCTCGCGAGGATCGTCCTCAGGGCAATGCTGGGCTTCCTCCGCTGCCGCCACCACCAAGAAGGAATGACGACCACCATCAAGACGAGGGGGCTAGGGGGCTTCCAAGAGCCATGTGCTGTCGCCTGCATCTTGGGCGGAGCTCAAGCCCCAGCCTCACAATGTATCTTCAAGCAGTTTGCTCGTGAAGTGAACGTAGTCCTCCCCAGGCTCGAGGCCACACGCCCGCTCAGGTGGTCTAAGTGTGCCATCACATTCAGCTCAGCAGATCAGCTCAAGTGCGCGGCCACCGCTGGCGCCCTCCCGATGCTTTGTTCACCAGTCATCAGCAACGTGCAAGTCACCAAGACCCTTATCGACGGCGGCGCAGGGCTCAATGCCCTGTCCGTCGACATGTTCGACAGCCTCCAAGTGTCGTATGATCAGCTTCAGCCTACCAAGCCTTTCTCAGGAGTGACCGATGGCTCCACCACCCCGATCGGGCAGGCCCGCCTCCCAGTCACCTTCGAGCAGCGCGACAACTACTGCACCGAGCTCATCGACTTCGACGTCGCCCACATCCGTCTGCCATACAATGCAATCCTCGGGTACCCAGCCCTGGCCAAGTTCATGGTGGTGACCCATCACGGCTACAACGTCCTCAAGATGCCAGGCAGTGGCGGAATCATCACAGTCCTGTGCGAAGAAAGAGATGTGGATGTGCTCCCTTGAGCGCGCCTTCCAAGCTGCAGCAATCGATGACCCCGACAGCAAGGGCGAGTGCCCTCCCGAGGCCACCCCCAAGAAGAAGAAGCAACTGCTCCGCGCAGGGCCTCAGCCAAGCGGCGCCTCAAGCGGTGCCATGAATGGATCGGTGCCTGCACCTGGGGCGCCTCCCTCCATCACATAGGAAGGCGCGCCCGGCGCCCTCCTCAGGCAGGGCTCGGGGGCTCTCTTCTGAGGGCCTCAGACCTTGCCAACATCATGAGGGAGGCGCTCGGGCATCATCTGGATGTGTGCTTTGTGGCACGTCTCCCTTAGGAGGACACTGGGCAAGGAGCGCCCGGCGCTCAGGAGTTCATCATAAAGGTATCTCAGGAGCTTCAGGAAGCAAGGGCAATACGCGGCGACCGCCGCCCACCTGGCATTGCTCCCCACCCTGGCGAGGGTGGTGAGCTGCGCGTTTGCATCGACATACCAGGGCTCAATCGAGCCGCATCTTAGGAGCGCTTCTGGCCTTCGCGTGTTGGGCGCTTCGAAGGTCCACCTCACAGCTACGTTCACATGCTGTTCGGCTTGCCGGGCATGGCTGCTGCCTTCCAGCGGAGCCTGTGAAGCGTCATGGCGGGTAAGGAGGCCAGGCACCACGCCGTCCTGGCGGAGATGGCGACGGTCCTCGAGGAACCACCTGGACCCCCAGAGCCTCCCGAGGCTTAGGGCCCCGGTGGCTCGTGAGGCGCAGCCCCTTCACCGTGTACCTTCGGCTGCCTCAACACCCCTTCATCAACGGAACCAGGTGACATTTTGCAAGTTTATTAGGTGGGAGCGCCCTTAGGGCTGCATTATTCCCAGGCCGCGTGGGTCCGTCCCTGTGGCATGTATCCCTTCTTTTTTATGTCTTTGGCTTACCTTCCTGGGGGCACCCCTCGGGCTGCATCATCCCCAAGCCGCTCGGGCCGGACCCAGTGGCGCGTATCGTTCATGCATTTACATGAGATAGCTTGCCTTCCATTCTTAATCTATCTATGACTATCACCTGCTTGATTGTCACCCCTCGCGGGAGCCACGCGCCGGTCCTCTTTCTTCAGGACCCTTCGTGTGAGAGGCTTAGGCACGACGTCTGTGCTCGGGCCCGTCCTTGCAGCGTCGATAAATCCAACGGCTGAGCTCTGATACGTCTCCAACGTATCTATAATTTTTTATTGTTCCATGCTATTATATTATCTGTTTTGGATGTTTGTGGGCTTTATTATACACTTTTATATTATTTTTGGGACTAACCTATTAACCTAGAGCCCAGTGCCAGTTTCTGTTTTTCCTTGTTTTAGAGTATCGCAGAAAAAGAAAATCAAACAGAGTCCAATTGACTTGAAACTTCACGGAGCTTATTTTTGGACCAGAAGAAGCCCACGGAGTATCGGAGTTGGACCAGGAGAGTCCCAGACTGCCCACGCGGGTGGGGGGCACGCCCACCCCCTGGGCGCGCCCCCCTGCCTCGTGGACAGCCCGGAGGTCCACCGACGTACTTCTTCCTCCCATATATACCCATATACCCTAAAAACTTTGAAGGGCACAATAGATCGGGAGTTACGCCGCCAGAAGCCTCCGTAGCCACCGAAATCCAATCTAGACCCGTTCCGGCACCCTGCCGGAGGGGGAATCCTTCTCCGGTAGCCATCTTCATCATCCCGGCGCTCTCCATGACGAGGAGGGAGTAGTTCTCCCTCAGGGCTGAGGGTATGTACCAGTAGCTATGTGTTTGATCTCTCTCTCTCTCATGTTCTTGAGGTGGTACGATCTTGATGTATCGCGAGCTTTGCTATTATAGTTGGATCTTATGATGTTTCTCCCCCTCTACTCTCTTGTAATGGATTGAGTTTTCCCTTTGAAGTTATCTTATCGGATTGAGTCTTTAAGGATTTGAGAACACTTGATGTATGTCTTGCGTGGGATACCCGTGGTGACAATGTTGGGGAACGTAGCATAAATTCAAAATTTTCCTACGTGTCACCAAGATCTATCTATGGAGTCATCTAGCAACGAGGGAGGAGTGGATCTACATACCCTTGTAGATCGCGCGCGGAAGCGTTCAAGAGAACGGGGTTGATGGAGTCGTACTCGTTGTGATCCAAATCACCGATGATCCTAGCGCCGAACGGACGGCACCTCCGCGTTCAACACACGTACGGAGCAGCGACGTCTCCTCCTTCTTGATCCAGCAAGGGGGAAGGAGAGGTTGATGGAGATCCAACAGCACGACGGCGTGGTGGTAGTAGCGGGATTCCAACAGGGCTTCGCCAAGCGCTGCGGGAGGAGGGAGATGTGTCATGGGAGGGAGAGGGAGGCGCCAGGGCTTAGGTATGGTTGCCCTCCCTTCCCCCCACTATATATAGGGCCAAGGGAGAGGGGGAGGGCGCAGCCTTGCCCCTTCCTCCAAGGAAGGGTGCGGCCAAGGGGGGGAGGAGTCCATCCTCCCCAAGGCACCTCGGAGGTGCCTTCCCCTTTTAGGACTCTTCCCCTTTTTTTTTATCTCTAGGCGCATGGGCCTCTTGGGGCTGGTGCCCTTGGCCCATACAGGCCAAGGCGCACCCCCTACAGCCCATGTGGCCCCCGGGGCAGGTGGCCCCACCCGGTGGACCCCCGGGACCCTTCCGGTGGTCCCGGTACAATACCGGTGACCCCAAACTTGTCCTGATGGCCGAAATAGCACTTCCTATATATAATTCTTTACCTCCAGACCATTTCGGAACTCCTCGTGACGTCCGGGATCTCATCCGGGACTCCGAACAACTTTCGGGTTACCGCATACTAATATCTCTATAACCCTAGCGTCACCGAACCTTAAGTGTGTAGACCCTATGGGTTCGGGAAGCATGAAGACATGACCGAGATGACTCTCCGGTCAATAACCATCAGCGGGATCTGGATACCCATGTTGGCTCCCACATGTTCCACGATGATCTCATCGGATGAACCACGATGTCAAGGACTTAATCAATCCCGTATACAATTCCCTTTGTCTAGCGGTACGATACTTGCCCGAGATTCGATCGTCGGTATCCTTATACCTTGTTCAATCTCGTTACCGGCAAGTCTCTTTACTCGTTCCGTAACACATCATCCCGTGATCAACTCCTTGATCACATTGTGCACATTATGATGATGTCCTACCGAGTGGGCCCAGAGATACCTCTCCTTTACACGGAGTGACAAATCCCAGTCTCGATTCGTGCCAACCCAACAGATACTTTCGGAGATACCTATAGTGTACCTTTATAGCCACCCAGTTACGTTGTGACGTTTGGCACACCAAAGCACTCCTACGGTATCCGAGAGTTGCACAATCTCATGGTCTATGGAAATGATACTTTACATTAGAAAAGCTTTAGCATACGAACTACACGATCTTGTGCTAGGCTTAGGATTGGGTCTTGTCCATCACATCATTCTCCTAATGATGTGATCCCGTTATCAATGACATCCAATGTCCATGGTCAGAAAACCGTAACCATCTATTGATCAACGAGCTAGTCAACTAGAGGCTTACTAGGGACATGGTGTTGTCTATGTATCCACACATGTATCTGAGTTTCCTATCAATACAATTCTAGCATGGATAATAAACGATTATCATGAACAGGAAATATAATAATAACTAATTTATTATTGCCTCTAGGCATATTTCCAACAGTCTCCCACTTGCACTAGAGTCAATAATCTAGCACATCGCCATGTGATTAACACTCACAGGTCACATCGCCATGTAACCAACATCCAAAGAGTTTACTAGAGTCAATAATCTAGTTCACATCACTATGTGATTAACACTCAATGAGTTCTGGGTTTGATCATGTTGCTTGTGAGAGAGGTTTTAGTCAACGGGTCTGCAACATTCAGATCCGTATGTACTTCGCAAATTTCTATGTCATCTTGTAGATGCTACACATTTGGAGCCATTTCAAATAACTGTTCTACTTGGAGCTATTCTAAATTGTTGCTCCATTATACGTATCCGGTATCTCTACTCAGAGCTATCCGGATAGGTGTTAAGCTTGCATCGACGTAACCCTTTACGACGAACTCTTTTACCACCTCCATAATCGAGAAAATTCCTTAGTCCACTAGTTACTAAGGATAACTTTGACCGCTGTCCTGTGATCCATTCTTGGATCACTCTTGTACCCCTTGACTGACTCATGGCAAGGCACACTTCAGGTGCGGTACACAAGCATAGCATACTGTAGAGCCTACGTCTTAAGCATAGGGGACGACCTTCGTCCTTTCTCTCTATTCTGCCATGGTCGAGCTTTAAGTCTTAACTTCATACCTTACAACTCAGGCAAGAACTCCTTCTTTGACTGATCCATCTTGAACACCTTCAAGATCATGTCAAGGTATGTGCTCATTTGAAAGTACCATTAAGTGTTTTGATCTATCCTTATAGATCTTGATGCTCAATGTTCAAGTAGCTTAATCCAGGCTTTCCATTGAAAAACACTTTCCAAATAACCCTATATGCTTTCCAGAAATTCTACATCATTTCTGATCCATAATATGTCAACAACATATACTCATCAGAAATTCTATAGTGCTCCCACTCACTTCTTTGGAAATACAAGTTTCTCATAAACTTTGTATACACCCAAAATCTTTGATCATCTCATCAAAGCATACATTCCAACTCCGAGATGCTTACTCCAGTCCCTAGAAGGATTGCTGAAGCTTTGCATACTTATTAGCATCTCTCAGGATTGACAAAACCTTCCGGTTGTATCACATACAACCTTTCCTCAAGAAAATCGTCGAGGAAACAATGTTTTGACATCCTATCTGCAAGATTTCATAAATAATGCAGTAATCTCTAATATAATTCCAACAGACTCTTAGCATCGCTACGAGTGAGAAAGTCTCATCGTAGTCAACTCCTTGAACTTGTCGGAAAACATCTTAACGACAAGTCGAGCTTTCTTAATGGTGATACTTACCATCATTTTCCGTCTTCCTTTTAAAATCCATATGTACCTAACAGCCTTACGACCATCAAGTAGTTCTTCCAAAGTCTATACTTTGTTTTCATACATGGATCCTATCTCGGATTTTATGGTCTTGAGCCATTTATCGGAATCCAGGCCCACCATCGCTTCTCCATGGCTCGTAGGTTCATTGTTGTCTAGCAACATGACTTCCAAGACAGGGTTACGTACCACTTTGAAGTAGTACGCATCCTTGTCGACCTACGAGGTTTGGTAGTGACTTGATCTAAAGTTTCATGATCACTATCGTAAGCTTCCACTTCAATTGGTGTAGGTGCCACAGGAACAACTTCCTGTGCCCTGCCACACACTAGTTGAAGAGACGGTTCAATAACCTCATCAAGTCTCCACCATCCTCCCACTCAATTCTTTCGAGAGAAACTTTTCCTCGAGAAAGAACCCGATTCTAGAAACAATCCCTTATTGCTTTCGAATCTGAGACAGGAGGTATACCCAACTGTTTTGGGTGTCCTATGAAGATGCATTTATCCGCTTTGGGTTTGAGCTTATCAGCCTGAAACTTTTTCACATAAGCATCGCAGCCCCAAACTTTTAAGAAATGACAGCTTAGGTTTCTCTAAACCATAGTTCATACGATGTCATCTCATCGGCATTACGTGGTGCCCTATTTAAAGTGAATGTGGTTATCTCTAATGCCTAACCCATAAACTATCATGGTAATTCGATAAGAGACATCATGGTATGCATCATATCCAATAGGGTGCAGTTATGATGTTCGGACACACCATCACACTATGGTGTTCCAGGCTGTATTAGTTGTGAAACAATTTCCACAATATCTTAATTCTGTGCCAAACTCGTAATTCAGATATTCATCTCTATGATCATATCATAGATATTTTATCCTCTTGTCACGACGATCTTTCAACCTCACTCTGAAATTACTTGAACCTTTCAATAATTCAGTCTCGTGATTCATAAAGTAAATATACTCAACATCTACTCAAATCATCTGTGAAGTAAAAACATAACGATATCCACTACATGCCTCAGCACTCATTGGACTGCACACATCAAAATGTATTACTTCCAACAAGTTGCTTTCTAGTTCCATTTTACTGAAAACGAGGCTTTCAGTCATCTTGCCCATGTGGTATGATTTGCATGTCTCAAGTGATTCAAAATCAAGTGAGTTCAAACGGTCCATTTGCATGGAGTTTCTTCATGCATATACACCAATAGACATGGTTCGCATGTCTCAAACCTTTCAAAAATGAGTGAGCCCAAAGATCCATCAACATGGAGCTTCTTCATGCGTTTTATACCGATATGACTTAAGTAGCAGTGCCACAAGTAGGTGGTACTATCATTACTATCTTTTGGCATGAACATGTGTATCACTATGATCGAGATTCAATAAACCATTCATTTCAGGTGCAAGACCATTGAAGGTATTATTCAAATAAACAGAGTAACTATTATTCTCTTTAAATGAATAACCGTATTGCGATAGGCATAATCCAATCATGTCTATGCTCAACGCAAACACCAAATAACCATTATTTAGGTTTAACACCAATCTCGATGGTAGAGGGAGTATGCGATGCTTGATCATATCAACATTGGAAAAACTTCCAACACATATCGTCAGCTCACCTTTAGCTAGTCTCCGTTTATTCCGTAGCTTTTATTTCGAGTTACTAACACTTAGCAACCGAACCGGTATCTAATACCCTGGTGCTACTAGGAGTACTAGTAAAGTACACATTAACACAATGTATATCCAATATACTTCTATCGACCTTGCCAGCCTTCTCATCTACCAAGTATCTAGGGTAATTCTGCTCCAGTGGCTGTTCCCTTTATTACAGAAGCACTTATTCTCGGGTTTGGGTTCAACCTTGGGTTTCTTCACTAGAGCAGCAGCTGAATTCCCTTTTCATGAAGTATCCCTTTGTTCCCTTGCCCTTCTTGAAACTAGTGGTTTCACCAACCATCAACAATTGATGCTCCTTCTTGATCTCTACTTTCACGGTGTGAAACATCGCGAATATCTTAAGGATCATCATATATGTCCCTGATATATTATAGTTCATCATGAAGCTCAAGCAGCTTGGTGGTAATGACTTCGGAGAAACATCACTATCTCATCTGGAAGATCAACTCCCACTCGATTCAAATGATTGTCGTACTCAGACAATCTGAGCACAAGCTCAACAATTGAGCTTTTCTCCCTTAGTTTGCAGGCTAAGAAAATCGTCGGAGGTCTTATACCTCTTGACGTGGGCACGAGCCTGAAATCCCAATTTCAGTCCTTGGAACATCTCATATGTTCTGCGATGTTTCAAAAACGTCTTTGGTGCCTCAACTCTAAACCGTTTAACTGAACTATCACGTAGTTATCAAAATGTGTATGTCAGATGTTCGCAACATCCACAGACAACGTTCGAGGTTCAGCACACTGAGCGGTGCATTAATGACATAAGCCTTCTATGAAGCAATGAGGACAATCCTCAGTTTACGGACCTAGTCCGCATAATTGCTACTATCAACTTTCAACTAAATTTTCTCTAGGAACATATCTAAACAGTAGAACTAAAGCGCGAGCTATGACATAATTTGCGAAGACCTTTTGACTATGTTTAGGATAATTAAGTTCATCTTATGAACTCCCACTCAGATAGACATCCCTCTAGTCATCTAAGTGATTACATGATCCGAGTCAACTAGGCCGTGTCCGATCATCACGTGAGACGGACTAGTCATCATCGGTGAACATCTTCATGTTGATCGTATCTACCATACGACTCATGCTCGACCTTTCGGTCTTCTGTGTTCCGAGGCCATGTCTATGCACATGCTAGGCTCGTCAAGTAAACCCTAAGTGTTTTGCATGTGTAAAACTGTCTTACACCCGTTGTATGTGAACGCAAGGATCTATCACACCCGATCATCACGTGGTGCTTCGAAACGACGAACTTTAGCAACGGTGCACAGTTAGGGGAGAACACATTCTTGAAATTGTAATGAGGGATCATCTTATTTACTACCGTCGTTCTAAGCAAATAAGATGTATAAACATGATAAACATCACATGCAATCGAATAATAGTGACATGATATGGCCAATATCATATAGCTCCTTTGATCTCCATCTTGGGGCTCCATGATCATCTATTACAAGAACATGATCAATCTCATACATCACATATATCATTCATCACATCCTTTTGGCCATATCACATCACAAAGCATACCCTGCAAAAACAAGTTAGACGTCCTCTAATTGTTATTTGCATGTTTTACGTGGCTGCTATGGGTTTCTAGCAAGAACGTTTCTTACCTACGCAAAGACCACAACATGATATGCCAATTGCTATTTGCCCTTCATAAGGACCCTTTTCATCGAATCCGATCCAACTAAAGTGGGAGAGACAGACACCCGCTAGCCACCTTATGCAACTAGTGCATGTCAGTCGGTGGAACCAGTCTCACGTAAGAATACGTGTAAGGTCGGTCCGGGCCGCTTCATCCCACGATGCCGCCGAATCAAGATAAGACTAGTAACGGCAAGCATATTGAACAAAATCAACGCCCACAACTACTTTGTGTTCTACTCGTGCATAGAAACTACGCATAGACCTAGCTCATGATGCCACTGTTGGGGAACGTAGCATAAATTCAAAATTTCCCTACATGTCACCAAGATCTATCTATGGAGTCATCTAGCAACGAGGGAGGATTGGATCTACATACCCTTGTAGATCGCGCGCGGAAGCGTTCAAGAGAACGGGGTTGATGGAGTCGTACTCGTTGTGATCCAAATCACCGATGATCCTAGCGCCGAACGGACGGCACCTCCGCGTTCAACACACGTACGGAGCAGCGACGTCTCCTCCTTCTTGATCCAGCAAGGGGGGAGGAGAGGTTGATGGAGATCCAACAACACGACGGCGTGGTGGTGGAAGTAGCGGGATTCCAACAGGGCTTCGCTAAGCGCTGCGGGAGGAGGGAGATGTGTCACGGGAGGGAGAGGGAGGCGCCAGGCCTTAGGTATGGTTGCCCTCCCTTCCCCCCACTATATATAGGGCCAAGGGAGAGGGGGAGGGCGCAGCCTTGCCCCTTCCTCCAAGGAAGGGTGCGGCCAAGGGGGGGAGGAGTCCATCCTCCCCAAGGCACCTCGGAGGTGCCTTCCCCTTTTAGGACTCTTCCCCTTTTTTTATCTCTAGGCGCATGGGCCTCTTGGGGCTGGTGTCCTTGGCCCATACAGGCCAAGGCGCACCCCCTACAGCCCATGTGGCCCCCGGGGCAGGTGGCCCCACCCGGTGGACCCCCGGGACCCTTCCGGTGGTCCCGGTACAATACCGGTGACCCCGAAACTTGTCCCGATGGCCGAAATAGCACTTCCTACATATAATTCTTTACCTCCGGACCATTCGGAACTCCTCGTGACGTCCGGGATCTCATCCGGGACTCCGAACAACTTTCGGGTTACCGCATACTAATATCTCTATAACCCTAGCGTCACCGAACCTTAAGTGTGTAGACCCTACGGGTTCGGGAGACATGCAGACATGACCGAGATGACTCTCCGGTCAATAACCAACAGCGGGATCTGGATACCCATGTTGGCTCCCACATGTTCCACGATGATCTCATCGGATGAACCACGATGTCAAGGACTTAATCAATCCCGTATACAATTCCCTTTGTCTAGCGGTACGATACTTGCCCGAGATTCGATCGTCGGTATCCCGATACCTTGTTCAATCTCGTTACTGGCAAGTCTCTTTACTCGTTCTGTAACACATCATCCCGTGATCAACTCCTTGATCACATTGTGCACATTATGATGATGTCCTACCGAGTGGGCCCAGAGATACCTCTCCGTTTACACGGAGTGACAAATCCCAGTCTCGATTCGTGCCAACCCAACAGACACTTTCGGAGATACCTGTAATGTACCTTTATAGCCACCCAGTTACGTTGTGACGTTTGGCACACCCAAAGCACTCCTACGGTATCCGGGAGTTACACAATCTCATGGTCTAAGGAAATGATACTTGACATTAGAAAAGCTTTAGCATACGAACTACACGATCTTGTGCTATGCTTAGGATTGGGTCTTGTCCATCACATCATTCTCCTAATGATGTGATCCCGTTATCAATGACATCCAATGTCCATGGTCAGGAAACCGTAACCATCTATTGATCAACGAGCTAGTCAACTAGAGGCTTACTAGGGACATGGTGTTGTCTATGTATCCACACATGTATCTGAGTTTCCTATCAATACAATTATAGCATGGATAATAAACGATTATCATGAACAAGGAAATATAATAATAACTAATTTATTATTGCCTCTAGGGCATATTTCCAACAGACAATGGGGTATTCTATTGATCCACTTGATGTAAGTTTTGGTGATCAACTTGCGGGTTCCTCCCATGAACCTATGCATAGGGGTTGGCACACGTTTTCGTCTTGACTCTCCGGTAGAAACTTTGGGGCACTCTTTGAAGTTCTTTGTGTTGGTTGAATAGATGAATCTGAGATTGTGTGATGCATATCGTATAATCATACCCACGGATACCTGAGGTGACATTGGAGTATCTAGGTGACATTAGGGTTTTGATTGATTTGTGTCTTAAGGTGTTATTCTAGTATGAACTCTAGGGCTGTTTGTGACACTTACAGGAATAGCCCAATGGATTGATTGGAAAGAATAACTTTGAGGTGGTTTCGTACCCTACCATAATATATTCGTTTGTTCTCCGCTATTAGTGGCTTTGGAATGACTCTTTGTTGCATGTTGAGGGATAGTTATGTGATCCAATTATATTATTATTGTTGAGAGGACTTGCACTAGTGAAAGTATGAACCCTAGGCCTTGTTTCAACGCATTGTAATACTGTTTACGCTCACTTTTATCCTTAGTTACCTTGCTGTTTTTATAATTTCAGATTACAAAAACCTTTATCTACCATCCATATTGCACTTGTATCACCATCTCTTCGCCGAACTAGTGCACCTATACAATTTACCATTGTATTGGGTGTGTTGGGGACACAAGAGACTCTTTGTTATTTGGTTGCAGGGTTTCTTGAGAGAGACTATCTTCATCCTACGCCTCCTACAGATTGATAAACCTTAGGTCATCCACGTGAGGGAAATTTGCTACTGTCCTACAAACCTCTGCACTTGGAGGCCCAACAACGTCTACAACAAGAAGGTTGTGTAGTAGACATGAAGCTCTTTTCTGGCGCTGTTGCCGGGGAGGTTAGCGCTTGAAGGTATATCTTTAGATATTGCAATCGAGTCTTTTAGTTTCTTGTTTTATCACTAGTTTAGTTTATAAAAGAAAACTATAAAAAATGTAATTGAGTTTGCCTCATACGCTTCATCTTTTTAATATCTTTCGTGAGTATGATGGAAAGGAAAATTGTGCCAAAGTGTTAGAAGAAGAATGCATTAAAATATTTGGCACTAAATCTTTGAATGATGAGCATGATTGCAATGTTGTTAGTATGAATTCCTTGAATATCCATGATGCTAATGATATGCAAAGCCACAAGCTTGGGGAAGCTATGTTTGATGAAGATGATATTTTTGGTCCCCCAAGTTTTGATGAGAAAATTTATTATGATGAAAGCATGCCACCTATTTATGATGATTATATTGATGAAAGTGGATTTGGAGAGGTCATGACTTTATTTTGTGATGAATCCACTATTCCGGAAGAGGTTCCAATTGATTATGAGAACAAAGTTGCTATCTATGATGATTATTGTGATGACTTGTATGCTATAAAGAATAATGATATCCATGAAACTTGTCATCATGATTTTAGTTTTCAATTGGATTGTGCCTCACATGATAATTATTTTTTTGAGTTTGCTCCCACTATTATTCATGAGAAGAATTTTGCTTATGTGGAGAGTAATAAAATTTATATGCTTGTAGATCTTGAAAAGAATGCTCTATGTGCTGGTTATATTTTTGAATTCATTCATGATGCTACTGAAAATTATTATGAGGGAGGAACATATGCTTTTAGGAATTGGAATAATATCAAGTTTCCTCTCTATGTGCTTAAAGTTTTGAAGTTATGCTTGTTTTGCCCTCCTATGCTAGTTGATTATTGTTCCCATAAGTTGTTCGCTCACAAAATCCCTATGCATAGGAAGTGGGTTAGACTTAAATGTGATAGTCATATTCTTCATGATGCTCTCTTTATGTTTCAATTCTTATCTTCTTTGTGAGCATCATTGAAATCATCATGCCTAGCTAGGGGCGTTAAACGATAGCGCTTGTTGGGAGGCAACCCAACTTTATTTTTGTCCCTTGCCTTTTGCTCCTGTTTAGTAATAAATAATTTATCTAGCCTCTGTTATGATTGAGTTTTTATGTTTTAATGAGTGTTTGTTCCAAGTAGAACCATTGGGAAGACTTGGGGAAAGTCTTGTTGATCTTACTGTAAAAAACAGAAACTTTAGCGCTGACGAGAATTGTTGCCATTTTTTAGTGGAGAGTGCTATTTAGTTAATTATTTTTGCAGATGATTAATAGATAAATTCGTCACGTCCATAAATTTATTATAGAATTTTTGGGGTTCCAGAAGTTTGCATTAGTTACAGATTACTACAGACTGTTCTGTTTTTGACAGATTCTGTTTTTCATGTGTTGTTTACTTATTTTGATGAATCTATGGCTAGTAAAAGAGTTTATAAACGATAGAGAAGTTGGAATGCAGTAGGTTTAACACCAATATAAATAAAGAATGAGTTCATTACAGTACCTTGAAGTGGTGTTTTGTTTTCTTTCGCTAACGGAGCTTACGAGTTTTCTGTTAAGTTTTGTGTTGTGAAGTTTTCAAGTTTTGGGTGAAGATTCGATGGACTATGGAATAAGGAGTGGCAAGAGCCTAAGCTTGGGGATTCCCAAGGCACCCCAAGGTAATATTCAAGGACAACCAAGAGCCTAAGCTTGGGGATGCCCCGGAAGGCATCCCCTCTTTTGTCTACTTCTATCGGTAACTTTACTTGGAGCTATATTTTTATTTACCATATGATATGTGTTTTGCTTGGAGCATCATTTTATTTTATTTAGTTTTGCTTTCTGTTTGAATAAAATACCAAGATCTTAAATTCTTTAATGTTATAGAGTCTTCACATAGTTGCACAATTATTCGACTACTCATTGGTCTTCACTTATATCTTTCGGAGTAGTTTGTCATTTGCTCTAGTGCTTCACTTATATATTTTTAGAGAACGGTGGTGGTTTTATTTTATAGAAATAATTGATCTCTCATGCTTAACTTATATTATTTTTAGAGTACTAAACAGCATGGTAATTTGCTTTGGTTATGAATTTAGTCCTAATATGATGGGCATCCAAGAGGGATATAGTAAAAACTTTCATATAAAGTGCATTGAATACTATGAGAAGTTTGATACTTGATAATTGTTTTGAGATATGGAGATGGTGATGTTAGAGTCGTGCTAGTTGAGTAGTTGTGAATTTGAGAGATACTTGTGTTGAAGTTTGTGATTCCCGTAGCATGCACGTATGGTGAACCGTTATGTGACGAAGTCGGAGCATGATTTATTTATTGATTGTCTTCCTTATGAGTGGCGGTCGGGGACGAGCGATGGTATTTTCCTACCAATCTATCCCCCTAGGAGCATGCGCATAGTACTTTGTTTCGATAACTAATATATTTTTGCAATAATTATGTGAGTTCTTTATGACTAATGTTGAGTCCATGGATTATACGCACTCTCACCCTTCCACCATTGCTAGCCTCTCTAGTACCACGCAACTTTCACTAGTACCATAAACCCACCATATATCTTCCTCAAAACAGCCACCATACCTACCTATTGTGGCATTTCCATAGCCATTATGAGATATATTGCCATGCAACTTTCCACCGTTCCGTTTATTATGACACGTTTCATCATTGTCATATTGCTTTGCATGATCATGTAGTTGACATTGTATTTGTGGCAAAGCCACCATTCATAATTCTTTCATACATGTCACTCATGAGTCATTGCACATCCCGGTATACCGCCGGAGGCATTCATAGAGAGTCATACTTTGTTCTAGTATCGAGTTGTAATCATTGAGTTGTAAATAAATAGAAGTGTGATGATCATCATCAATAGAGCATTGTCCCCCCCAAAAAAGAAAGGCCAAAAAAAGGGAAAGGCCAAATAAAAAAAGAAAGGCAAAAAGGGAAAGGCCAAAAAAAGGGACAATGCTACTATCCTTTTTTTCCACACTTGTGCTTCAAAGTAGCACCATGATATTCATGATAGAGAGTCTCTTGTTTTGTCACTTTCATATACTAGTGGGAAATTTTCATTATAGAACTTGGCTTGTATATTCCGACAATGGGCCTCCTCAAGTGCCCTAGATCTTCGTGAGCTAGCAAGTTGGATGCACAACCACTTAGTTTCTTTTGTTGAGATTTCATACATTTATAGCTCTACTGCATCCGTTGCATGGCAATCCCTACTCACTCACATTGATATCTATTGATGGGCATCTCCATAGCCCGTTGATACGCCAAGTCGATGTGAGACTATCTTCTCCTTTTTGTCTTTTCCACAACCACCATTCTATTCCACCTATAGTGCTATGTCCATGGCTCACGCTCATATATTGCGTGAAGATTGAAAAAGCTTGAGAACATCAAAAGTATGAAACAATTTCTTGGCTTGTCATCGGGGTTGTGCATGATTTAAATATTTTGTGTGGTGAAGATGGAGCATAGCCAGACTATATGATTTTGTAGGGATAGCTTTCTTTGACCATGTTATTTTGTGAAGACATGATTGCTTAGTTAGTATGCTTGAAGTATTATTATTTTTATGTCGATATTAAACTTTTGTCTTGAATCTTATGGATCTAAATATTCTTTCCACAATAAAGAGAAATACATGATGAATATGTTAGGTAGCATTCCACATCAAAAATTCTATTTTTATCATTTACCTACTCGAGGACGAGCATGAATTAAGCTTGGGGATGCTGATACGTCTCCAACGTATCTATAATTTTTGATTGTTCCATGCTATTATATTATCTGTTTTGGATGTTTATGGGCTTTATTATACACTTTTATATTATTTTTGGGACTAATCTATTAACCTAGAGCCCAGTGCCAGTTTCTGTTTTTTCCTTGTTTTAGAGTATCGTAGAAAAGGAAAATCAAACGGAGTCCAATTGACCTGAAACTTCACGGAACTTATTTTTGGACCAGAAGAAGCCCACAGAGTATCGGAGTTGGACTAGGAGAGTCCCGGGCTGCCCACGAGGGTGGGGGGCACGCCCCCTGCCTCGTGGACAGCCCGGAGGTCCACTGCCATACTTCTTCCTCCCATATATACCCATATACCCTAAAACTTCGAAGAGCACAATAGATCGGGAGTTCCGCCGCCAGAAGCCTCCGTAGCCACCGAAAGCCAATCTAGACCCGTTCTGGCACCCTTCCAGAGGGGGAATACTTCTCTAGTGGCCATCTTCATCATCCCGGTGCTCTCCGTGATGAGGAGGGAGTAGTTCTCCCTCGGGGCTGAGGGTATGTACCAGTAGCTATGTGTTTGATCTCTCTCTCTCTCGTGTTCTTGAGGTGGTACGATCTTGATGTATCGCGAGGTTTTGCTATTATAGTTGGATCTTATGATGTTTCTCCCCCTCTACTCTCTTGTAATGGATTGAGTTTTCCATTTTAAGTTATCTTATCGGATTGAGTCTTTAAGGATTTGAGAACACTTGATGTATGTCTTGCGTGGGATACCCGTGGTGACAATGGGGTATTCTATTGATCCACTTGATGTATGTTTTGGTGATCAACTTGCGGGTTCCGCCCATGAACCTATGCATAGGGGTTGGCACACGTTTTCGTCTTGACTCTCCGGTAGAAACTTTGGGGCACTCTTTGAAGTTCTTTGTGTTGGTTGAATAGATGAATCTGAGATTGTGTGATGCATATCGTATAATCATACCCAGAGATACTTGAGGTGACATTGGAGTATCTAGGTGACATTAGGGTTTTGATTGATTTGTGTCTTAAGGTGGTATTCTAGTACGAACTCTAGGGCTATTTGTGACACTTATAGGAATAGCCCAATGGATTGATTGGAAAGAATAACTTTGAGGTGGTTTCGTACCCTACCATAATATCTTCGTTTGTTCTCCGCTATTAGTGGCTTTGGAATGACTCTTTGTTGCATGTTGAGGCATAGTTATGTGATCCAATTATGTTATTATTGTTGAGAGGACTTGCACTAGTGAAAGTATGAACCCTAGGCCTTGTTTCAACGCATTGCAATACCGTTTACGCTCACTTTTATCATTAGTTACCTTGCTGTTTTTATAATTTCAGATTACAAAAACCTTTATCTACCATCCATATTGCACTTGTATCACCATCTCTTCGCCGAACTAGTGCACCTATACAATTTACCATTGTATTGGGTGTGTTGGGGACACAAGAGACTCTTTGTTATTTTGTTGCAGGGTTGCTTGAGAGAGACTATCTTCATCCTACGCCTCCTACGGATTGATAAACCTTCGGTCATCCACTTGAGGGGAATTTGCTACTGTCCTACAAACCTCTGCACTTGGAGGCCCAACAACGTCTACAAGAAGAAGGTTGTGTAGTAGACATCAAGCTCTGTCTGGCGGTCCGGCCCCGTTCACGTCACCTCCCGGGGCCGTTGGTGCTTGGCTTTCTCATGCGATAACCTCAGGAGATTCGTTCGGTGCAGGTTGTCTAACCATGTCGCAAGACCAACACAGCGGACAAGAATCAAGACCAGGTGTAACCCGCCTTGAGGTAGGGCCTCGTGAGTCCCGCGCTGGCTCACGAGTGCCCAGCTGCACCTCGTCTAGCCCGGCCGTGCAAGCTACGTGTCAGGGTGGGGCTGTACACGCCCCGGGAGCTCTCCACAGTAGGGAGGCCCCTCCTGCGCACCGGAGGCAGACCAGCAATCACCATGGCGGCTCGAGTCCTTCCTCGCGCTGGCAGGAGCTCCGTGAGGTCCCCAGTGGGTGGTACTGCAGACTCTCTCTCTTCTCTTGTGTGATTCGCTTGCGCGTTAAAAGGGGGGCTCCTGAGCATCGCGACTCAGGAGCTCTTACTGGCTCTCCAGCCCTCACCTGCTGGCCTTGACCACGACATCGCGACCTAGCATACCAGCGGCGGCTGAGCTCGCTCAAGGGCTGGGACCTGAGGACGCAGATCACTTAGAAAGAGCACAGAGAAGAATGGGAGGCTTGCACGGGCCTGACTTAGTTACCCTATAGTGGTCGACGCTCAAGTCTGGTGCAGTGCAGGGAAACGACTTCAGGCAACCAAGATAAGTTCACGCTCGGAATCCACCAATCGCTACGGTGCGAGACACTCGTTCACAGCAGCCCCGTTGCGGCAACATCGCCTCCCTTTCTTACCTCTTGATGGCCGCTTGAGCGCTAAAGGGGACCTCCTGAGCATCGCGCCTCAGGAGCTCTTACCGGACCTTGGGCCGCTCACCTCCTGGCCTTGACCACGGCATCACGACCTGGCATACCAGCGAGGGCTGCAACCTGCCTGGGGACCGGGACCTGTCGGCGTAGAGCACCAAGCCGTCGCGAGGATAGAAAGGGGAGACTGAGCCAAAACTAGACGCGCACCCCTTGTTGCCCTGCTGCGGCAACATTTCCTCCCTTTCCCATCCTAAGTCAGCTGCTTGAGCGCTAAAGGGGACCTCCTGAGCATCGCGCCTCAGGAGCTCTTACTGGACCTTGTGTCGCTCACCTCCTGGCCTTGACCACGGCATCGCGACCTGGCATACCAGCGACGGCTGTAGCCTGCCAAGGGACCAGGACCTGTCAGCTTAGAGCACCAAGCTGCCGCGGGATTGGAAAGGGGAGGCCGAGCCTCAACAGGATATGGTCCAACGCAATGTCATAACAAAGATAATATCAACAAAAGGCATTACAGACACTTTACACGCCCCCACGGGGTTCGTTTCGATCCCTCGCAGGGAACAAAAGGAAAGGAATTCCTAAGGGTTCTATCTACACACGCCGGATGTCGCCGACGCCATCATCAACAGTGGGCCACGTGAAGCCGGCGCCAACCCTATCCAGATCAGCGACGATGGCGGCTAGATGCGGCGGCCCTCGCTCCGAGCGCGGCGAGAGCTCGGGGGCACGTAGCTGTCGTCACTTGTCTCCGGAGTCTCAACGGGCTCAGGAGAATCACTGGACCACCAGGAGTCGCCGCTGTCGCTGGAGGGGCTGCTGGTGAGGCCGGCGGCAGGCGCGGCGCCAGTCGCTGCGTCGTCCCGGCGACCGCCTTCAGGGCAGCACTCCAAGCGGCGGCCGTCCTCGTTGAAGACCTTGAAGAACAACGTGGAGGCGCCGTCGTACTCGAAGTGGATCACGAGGGTGCCTTCCGCATGACACACCCGAGCGACCTTGCCCCAGCCTCTGGTCATGAAGATCTTCCCCGAGGAGACGGCCTCAACCTCCGCTCCAGTCACCGGCGCGTCGCAGTCGGCGTGCTGCAGCCAAAGCTCAAGGGGTCCCCTCGGCGGCATCTCGGCAGAGAATAAAGAGGGGAAGTGGATCCAAGTGCTCGGAGGCATCGCTGCCCACAGCACGAGCTCGCGCGAGGAATCCGCAGCGTGGACTCCGGGGGCAATGACGCGCGCCACCACGGTGCGACGACCATGGATGCGGCGTAGGCGGCACCGCTCGCCACCTCTTCTTCCTGAGCCTACGTCTTGGGCATACAGGGGTAACAGGTACCCAGGAGGGGGCTGCTCGCACCAAGGCCTCGTCACCACCTGCATCGCCGCCGCGTCACGGCGGTGGACCGGCCTCTTCTTCAGCGGGAGCGGCCCAGGCTCATCGTGGGGAGTCTTCCCCTTCTCGGTGGCAGAAAACCTTCGGATGGGCGCCATTGGTGTCGCTACCGACGATGGAGCAAGGGGGAGAAGTGAGCGGAATGGAAGAGATGGGCGACGGGGGATTTGCCCCCCACACTAGTTATAGCAGGAGAAGGCCAACCAGTGCCCCCCACGATCACAGGTAATGATGGTTTTTTCCATGTATGCAGCAGTGACTCGTCAAGTCGGGCAGTTGCCGAGGCAGTGTGGGGAAGCGGAGATGCCCACGTCCAATCAACTGCCACACGACGACCAAGGCCGTAGGCTTTGGGGGCCCGCGGCGCTCCGCACTTGACCTTTGGCTTCTCCTCGAAGCCAAGCCCGGGCGTGCCTTGGTCCCGGGGGCTATTGTCGACGTTCTGGGAACGGGGGTCCCCAAACTTGCCTGCCTGCGGCCCACTGCGTGGCTCTGCGAGTGGGCCCGTATGGCCCATCTTCACCAACAAGCATTCAAGACCCTCGCGGGGGGCCAAGCCTCGCGAGGCGGACGACGCAAGACTTCCTCAGGAGCAGCCTCATCAGGCTGGCTCGCGAGGGGCGGAGACATCAATGTGAGGCAAACCTCGTGAGGTTCTCACGACGTGAGCCGTGACGACCAAGGCCAGGCGGGCGCCAGCACGCACAGTGTCCTTGTTTCCTCTTTGGTGCTAAAGAGGCGAGCGCATACGTGGAGTCTCAAGGCGTTAAGCAAAGGCTTCCATATCGGTGCAACAAGACCAAGACCAGCGGGACGGCAAGACGGAGGTCACCGTGGATCCCAAGATGGCATCGCCACCAGAGCCTTTGGCAGGCGAAGACTGCTTTTGTCAGGATAGCTTGTACTAGCTGTCCCCTTTCAAATTGGCCATTGTTGGCTCCCTTCCCGCTCAATATTTGGGGAGAGGACCAGGGCCTCTATAAATAGGGCTAGCCACCACCAAGACCACCACACAAACTCACCAAGCACAAGAGCACCTCTCCTCAATAGGCTGTTCTTCCCCTTGTACTATTCATCCTCAGCCCGAGAGGCAATCCACCACCACCACACTGGAGTAGGGTATTACACCACAATGGTGGCCTGAACAAGTATAAATCTTGTGTCCCTTGTGTTGCGAGTTCGTCGAGCTAGCCTCTGAGATCGTAGCTAGGTTAGGACGTTGATCGGTAGGGGGAGATCTTCATGCGCACCCTAGTGTTCGAACCTTGAGGGTTTTGCCGGAACCCGAAATCTGGCAACCCGAAGTGACAATAATCGGGACCACTCCCGGTGATGTCTATAGTTTGAGGAGTTCATGTATTCAGTAAGTGTTAATGCTTTGATCCGGCACTCTATTAAAAGGAGTCCTTAATATCCCTTAGTTTCCAATACGACCCCTCTACCACGGGAGGGTAGGACAAAAGATGTCATGCAAGTTTTTTTTCATAATCACGTATGACTATATTCAGAATACATGCCTATATTACATTGATGAACTGGAGCTAGTTCTGTGTCACCCTATGTTATAACTGTTGCATGAGGATCGCATCCGACATAATTATCCATACTGATCCATTGCCTACGAGCTTTTCATATACTGATCTTTGCTTAGTTACTTTTTCGTTGCCACTGTTACAATCACTACAAAACCAATACTATTACTTTTGCCACCGTTACCGCCGCTTCCATATTACGTTGCTACTAAATACGTTGCTGCAAATATTAAGTCTTTTAGGTGTGGTTGAATTCACAACTCAACTATTAATACTTGAGAATATTCTTTGGCTCCCCTTATGTCGAATCAATAAATTTGGGTTGAATACTCTACCCTCGAAAACTGTTGTGATCCCCTATACTTGTGGGTTATCAAGACTATTTTCTGGCGCCATTGCCGGAGAGCATAGCTCTATTCTTTGAGTCTCTTGGGATTTTTATCTATTGATCACTATGAGGAACTTGAAAGATGAAAGAACCAATATTTTTCCCTCAACTATGAGGGGAGGTAAGGAACTGCCATCTAGCTTTGCACTTGATTCACCTTCTATTTTGAGTAAACTTGCAACACCTACACCTGCTATTGATTCTGATATGTCGCATGTTATTGATGATGCCACTTCTGCTATGCATGATGCTTATGATGAAACTACTTCTATGCTTGATAATATTGTGCCATTAGGTGAATTTCTTGATGAACAATTTCTAGGGTTAGAGAGAATGAAATTATTGAAACTGATAATATTGATGAAAGTGATGATGAAGATTCTCCCCCTAAATATGAATTGCCTGATGTGCCTGAGGGTTATGTTATGGATGAAGAAACTGCTAGAGACCTTTTTGCTTGCAAACATAGATATGATCTTAAGAAATTGTTAGCTAAGCTGAAAGAAAAATCTTTGAATGCTAGAATGACATATGACCCTTCTTTTGCTACTTCACCTATCTGTATTTCTGATAAGGATTATGATTTCTCTGTCGATCCTGAGATAATTACTTTGGTTGAATCTAATCTGTTTTATGGCTATGAATCTGAAACTGTTGTGGCACATCTTACTAAATTGAATGATATAGCCACCCTACTCACTAATGAGGAAAAATTTCGTTACTACTATATCCTTAAGTTATTTCCGTTCTCGTTAAAGGCTGATGCTAAAATATGGTTTAATTCTCTTGATCCTGGTTGTGTGCGTAGTCCCCAGGATATGATTTATTACTTCTCTGCTAAATATTTCCCCGCTCATAAGAAACAAGCTGCCTTAAGGGAAATATATAATTTTGTGCAAATTGAAGAAGAGAGTCTCCCACAAGCTTGGGGGAGGCTTCTCCGATTACTTAATGCTTTGCCTGATCATCCTCTCAAGAAAAATGAAATACTTGATAACTTTTATAATGGACTAACCAATGCTTCCAGAGACCACGTGGATAGTTGTGTTGGTTGTGTTTTCAGGGAAAGAACTGTTGGTCAAGCTGAATTGCTATTGAATAATATGTTGAGTAACGATAATGATTGGACACTTCCTGAACCAACTCCTAAGCCAACTCTGAAGAAAATGTGTATTCTATTTCTCAGTCCTGAAGATATGCAAGAGGCAAAGAATCTATGAAAGAAAAGGGTATTAAAGCTGAAGATGTTAAGAATTTACCACCTATTGAAGAAATACATGGTCTTGATAACCCGACACAGGTAGTAAAGGTAAATTCTCTCTATAGATTTAATAAGGTTGAAATCCCATCTACTAAGTTTGCTAGCCAATACTTGGATGAGTTTGATAATTTTATTATTAAAAAATAAGACTTCAATGCTTATGTTAGTAGACAATCGAAACGTAATGCTTATATGATTGAACACTTGAGTGACTATATGTATAGAGTTAAAGGTGAACTTAAACTTATTAGTAAACATGCTTCTATGGTTACCATTCAAGTAGAACAAGTGCTTAAAGCACAAGATGATTTGCTCAATGAATTAAATAATAAGAAAAATGATAATGCTGTTAGAGTTGTGACTAGAGGGGGTAAAATGAGTCAGGAACCTTTGTATCCTGAGGGCCACCCTAAGAGAGTTGAGCAAGATTCTCAGAGAACGAATATTGATACACCTAGTCCTTCTAAAAAGAAGAAAAAGAAAAATGATAGGACTTTGCATGCTTCTAGTGAACCTGTTGTTGACACACCTGAGAATCCCAATGATATTTCTATTTCTGATGCTGAAACACAATCTGGCAATGAACATGAACCTAGTGATAATGTTAATGATGATGTTCATGTTGATGCTCAACCTAGTAATAACAATGATGTAGAGATTGAACCTGCTATTGATCTTGATAACCCACAATCAAAGAATCAACGTTATGATAAGAGAGACTTCATTGCTAGGAAGCACGGTAAAGAAAGAGAACCATGGGTTCAGAAACCCATGCCTTTGCTGAAATGATTAGGCCTATCTTTTTACGTATGCGTTTGACTGATATGCTTAAAATGAATCCTTATGCTAAGTATATGAAAGATATTGTTACAAATAAAAGGAAGATACCGAAAGCTGAAATTTCCACCATGCTTGCCAATTATACTTTTAAAGGTGGAATACCTAAGAAATTAAGAGATCCTGGAATACCAACTATACCATGCTCCATTGAAAGAAACTATGTTAAAACTGCTTTATGTGATTGTCGGCGTTCTGGGAACGGGAGCAAGCACATGCCAAGGCATCGGGCAAAGGTTACCATTCCGGTGCAACGAGACCAAGACCAGCAGAGCAATAGGACGGAGGTCACCGTGGAGCCCAAGACGGTGTCATCACCAGTGCTTTTGGCAGCCGAAGACCACCTTTGGTCAGGATAACTTGTACTAGATGCCCCCCTTCAAAATGGCCAATTGTTGGCGCCCTTCCCGCTCATTTTTTGGGAAGGGGACCAGGGCCTCTATAAATAGGACTAGCCCCCGAAAAAAGGAAAGGGGGGGGGGAAGAGAGAGGTCCAGAGAGAAAGAAAGAGAGAAGAGAAAGAAAGAGAGAAAGGTCGGGACCAAGTAGAACACACTGCACCAGCTCAAGAACTCCTCTCGCGAGGCCGTTCTTCCCCTGTATTGTCCATCATCAGCCCCTGAGGCAATCCACTACACCACACACTGGAGTAGGGTATTACACCACATCGGTGGCCCGAACCAGTATAAACCTCGTGTCCCTTGTGTGTTCTTCTTTCTAGCCTAGATTTCTTGCGAGCCATAGAAGCACGAGTCGGTAGGGGAAAGATCTCCGTGCGCACCCCAGAGTTCGAACCTTAAGGGTTTGCCGGAACCTGAAATCTGACATTTGGCGCGCCAGGTAGGGGTGCGCCGGAATCTTTCTTCCGCTGTTCGCGTGTGATCTTCCGTCGTGTCCATGGCTGACGCTCGTCAGGCTCGCGCCGAGCGCCGGGTTGCTCTCGCCACCCGCGTTGCCCAGACGGCGCCCGTCGGCGGACGCCCTCGTTGTTTCCCATTGCCTGCCGCCAACACCGCCACCGGCCCGGCGGGGAACGAGCAGTAGGCCTCGTCCCAGCATCCTTCGGTGCAGCGGGAGGGCCGCACCGCAACCCCGTCACTGACTCCAGCCGGTTCGTCGTCCCACGCCCGTCGTGCCCCCACGGACGCGCATGCCGCGCTGCTCCTGGCAAGAGAGCTCCTGCACTACCGCCCCGTCGACGACCTCTACAAGGACTGGCTTGCCCGCATCACCGAGCTTGTCAGCGCCGCAGGGGGCTCTCCTTTGCCGTCCCTCTCACTGCCTCGCCCTCCATTCCACGCAGGGGGCGAGGATCAGGAGGCGCCTCCACCACCTCCTCCCCAAGAAGGCGCCATGGCTCCAAGGCGCGCAGCCCCAGGGCGAGACCCTCCATGTCCGGCGCCTGAGCGGCGAGAAGGGACCTGCCAAGAGATCCCTCGTCCCCAAGAAGGTGCTCACGCGCTCCCAGCACCGGCGCGCCAAGATCGCGTCCCTGCGCCTCCACGCCGAGACCCCGCGCTGCTCCAAGCGGCGGCGCGTGGTAATCACCAGGAGGTGGCCCAACACCAGCAAAGGGCGCCTGTGGCCACAGCAGGCTGCCACGCCTTCACCCCTGAGCTACGCGGCGTCACATGGCCAGGCAAGTTCAAGCCTGATCTGCCCCCTCGCTATGATGGCACGGCGGACCCCGCGGAATTCCTGCAGCTCTACGAGCTAGGCATGGAAGCCGCCAATGGAGACAAAAAGGTCATGGCGAACTGGTTTCCCATGGCGCTCAAGGATGGTGCCCGTACCTGGCTCCTGAACCTGGCACCCAGCACGATCTCCTCCTGGGACGAGATGCGCACTCGCTTCATCGCCAACTTCCAGGGCACTCGCGACCGGCCCCCGGCCATAAGCAACCTGCGCCGCATCAAGCAACAGCCAAGGGAAACCCTGCAGAAATACATCCAGCGCTTCAACAACGCTCGCCTCGGGATCCCCAGGGTGAATGAGGAAGCCATTATCTCAGCCTTCTCCAACGGCGTGCGCAACATCAAGATGAAGGAGGAGCTGGCAATCCATGAAGACCTGTGCACATCCCTGGAGCTGTTCAACTTGGCGACCAAGTGCGCCAGGGTTGAGGAAGGACGCCTCTCCCTCCTTGACCTCCCGGCTACCGACCCAGAAGATAAAAAGCCCAAGGCCAAGGATGTGAAGCGTAAGGGAGCTGTCCTGCTCGCAACGGAGCCAGACACCAAGCGAGGCAGGGATCAGCCTGAGTCATCCAAGGGCAGCCGATACTGCGTGTACCACGACCTCCACACCCACAACACCAACGAATGCCAAGAGCTCAGGGCCGTGCGAGATGGGTGTATCGGCCGACGCCCCGAGCGCAACGACAGGGGCTATGGCCGAGGAGGAGGAAGAGGTGGAGGACGATGGGAAGACCGTGGCCCTCGCCAAGGGTGGCGTGACCGACCTCGCGAGGATCGCTGGCAGGACCAGCTTCGCGAGGGAGGCTGGAGGGATCAGCCTCGTGAGGATCGCCCGCACGGCAACGCAGGCCTCCCCCCTCTACCGCCACCACCAAGATGGAACAAAGACCAACATCAAGACGAGGGGGCTGGGGGCTTCCAGGAGCCGCGTGCAATCGCTTGCATCTTGGGTGGCGCCCAGGCCCTAGCATCACAGCGCATCTTCAAGCAGTTTGCTCGCGAGGTGAATGCAGTCCTCCCCAAGCTTGAGGCCACACGCCCTCTCAGGTGGTCTACGTGCGCCATCACGTTTAGCTCAGCGGATCAGCTCAAGTGCGCGGCAACGGTCGGAGTTCTCCTGATGCTTTGCTCCCCTGTCATCAGCAATGTGCAGGTCACCAGGACCCTCGTGGATGGCGGAGCAGGACTCAACGTCCTGTCCGTCGAGACGTTTGACAATCTCCAAGTGCTGTATGATCAGCTCCAGCTGAGGGAGTCCTGGATTAGGGGGTGTTCGGGTAGCCGGACTATACCTTCAGCCGGACTCCTGGACTATGAAGATACAAGATTGAAGACTTTGTCCCGTGTCCGGATGGGACTTTCCTTGGCGTGGAAGGCAAGCTTGGCGATGCGGATATTCAAGATCTCCTACCATTGTAACTGACTCTATGTAACCCTAACCCTATCCGGTGTCTATATAAACCGGAGGGTTGTAGTCCGTAGGCAATCAACTCCATATACAACAATCATACCATAGGCTAGCTTCTAGGGTTTAGCCTCCTCGATCTCGTGGTAGATCTACTCTTGTACTACCCATATCATCAATATTAATCAAGCAGGAGTAGGGTATTACCTCCATCGAGAGGGCCCGAACCTGGGTAAAAACATCGTGTCCCTTGTCTCCTGTTACCATCCGACCTTGGCGCACAGTTCGGGACCCCCTACCCGAGATCCGCCGGTTTTGACACCGACATTGGTGCTTTCATTGAGAGTTCCTCTGTGCCGTCACAATCAGGAAGGATGCCTCCTCCCGTCTTTAAAGACGGCGCCATTGCTAAGGGAGCCTTGGCTGTCGGCCAAACCCTCCGGCTAGGTGGTTTCCTCATGACCGCCTGTTCGGCTCTTGCGCCGACGGTGACCTCTCAGGTCATCAAAAGCAACCTACACGTCAGCTCGGAGCTCGTCGAGCAGCTAGATCCAATGGAGCTCTCTTCCGTAAACGAGCTCTTGGATCGCATCGCCGCCCTAGGGGTCACTACGGATTACGACCAGGTTGGGCTTAAACCCGATCTAAGAGAAATTAACTCTCCCCAAGTCACCCACCACGTTGCCGTGGTAGAGGCGCAGTGCGGCGACCCTTCATCTATTTTAAGGACTAGCTACGTCCGAATTCCCGACTCCTCCAAGCCAGATACCCACGGAGAGGAGGATGTAACTCAAGACCTGAGCTTAGGATCAGGCAACGGGCTAGATTCGTTGGACAACATCCAAGAATCCGAACTTCAGAGTTCGGAAACTCTTCGGCCTCTGAATCTTGGACTGGGTGAGGTTTCAGATTCAACGACACCCGCCCACCCGAACACAAGCGATCTCTCCCAAATTAGGCAGAGGCCCGAGGAAACAGTACATCATTACTGGGCCAGATTCCTCCTGGTTATGAACATGATAAAGGATTGCCGCGAGGGAGACGCAATCTCAATTTTCTGCAGTAATTGCACGGACGAGGGAATCCTTAACACTGTAAGTCGTCGTGATATTACACGCTTCGCTGACTTGGCGTCCATAGTACAAAAATACTGTGCGATGGAAAGCGCCTAGAAAACCGAAATAAAATTTTGGGATAATCCGGCCTTGAATAGTAACCCCGTCCGAACTAAGAGGGTGCATCATCATAGGACACCCGGGAGAAACACCAAAAAGCCAAAACCCTCTACAGGGCATGGAACCGTACTGAAAAGGTGGCTTGATGGACCCTGTAGAATTCATAGTACAGAGGATGCCACACCAACTCACAGCCTAAGAGCATGTTGGATACTACGGCAGGTGGCCAAAATTGGCGAGGACCTCTTAATTCTGGAGGCCGCAGAAAGCCAGCCCGAGGACACCAGTACCGTTCTCACAGCCTTCGAGACTTTCGCATCAAACAATATGCGAAAAAGAACACTCCGCAGCCTCGCCGAAGTCTATCAAGTTGCAACAATAAATCCATGGAGCGACACTGCTATTACCTTCAACGCAAGTGATGAACCTAGATTCCGAACAGCCCGAGCACCAGCCGCATTGGTCCTCAGTCCCATAGTGGTCGGCTTTCGTCTCACCAAGGTGCTCATGGATGGAGGCAGCGGACTGAACCTCATTTATGAGGAAACCCTTCAAAAAACGGAAATAGACTGGAACCGCGTCGAGCGAAGCAGCACAACCTTTAGAGGAATAATCCCCAGTTGGGAAGCGCGCTACACAGGAAAAATCACACTAGATGTGGTGTTCGGCACGCCGGATAATTACAGGTCCGAAGAAGTCACGTTTCAGGTGGCCCCGTTTAAGAGCGGATATCACGCTTTACTAGGACGGGAAGCATTCACAATCTTTCAAGCAATACCCCATTACGGGTACATGAAGCTTAAGATGCCCGGGCCGAATGGAATTATCACTCTAGCTAGTGATCCAGACATAGCACTCTGCGTCGAAAACAAGACGGCCGCATTAGCCCTTGAGGCGCTATCCGAAGCCTTAGCGGCCGAGGAACTGACTGCGCTGCGCTCCACGGTTAACAGGGATGATGTGATACTTGATAAGAGATCCAAATCCACATCCTTCAAGCCAGGCGATGAAATAGTCAAATTCCAGGTCCATCCAACGGACCCCAATAAAACAGCTTCAATTGGGGCATGACTGAACCCTGAGGCAGACGCCGCACTGCGAGAGTTCCTACGAGAGAACTGGGACATCTTCGCCTGGCACCCTTCAGACATGCCAGGGATCCCACGCAGGCTGGCCAAACACAGCTTAAATATCCTAAAAGGATTTAAACCTGTCAAACAAGCCCTTCGGCGTTTTTCCAAACCCAAGAGACAAGCTATGGGAGAGGAGCTAGCCAAGCTATTGGAGGCCAGATTCATCAAAGACATAAAACATCTGGACTGGCTAGCAAACTTGGTGATGGTACCAAAGAAGGACAAATCCTGGCGCCTGTGTGTCGATTTTAAAGACCTTAACAAGGCTTGCCCAAAGGATCCCTTACCCCTCACCCGTATCGATCAAATTATCGATGCCACCGCAGGACACGACTCGTTGTGTTTCCTCGACGCATACTCCGGATACCATGAAATAAAGATGGCAGAATCAGACCAAGCCGCAACAGCATTCATCACACCATACGGCCCATTCTGCTTCAACACAATGCCCTTCGGGCTGAAAAACGCCGGCGCAACATATCAGCGCATGATCCAGACATGTCTGGCAAATCAGATCGGCAAAACAGTGGAGGCATATGTGGATGATGTGGTCGTCAAATCAAGACATGTCGAATCTCTAGTAGACGACTTGAGGCTTACATTCGATAACCTCCAAAAATATGACATCAAGCTCAACCCGGAAAAATGCGTCTTCGGCATTCCAGCCGGAAAGCTCTTGGGCTTCATTGTATCCGGTAGAGGAATTGAAGCAAATCCAGCCAAGATCCGAGCTTTGTCACAATTGGATATCCCAAAGGACCTCAAACAAATACAAAAATTAACCGGATGTGTGGCGGCTTTAAGCCGCTTCATCTCCCGCTTGGGAGAAAAGGCACTACCCCTCTATCGCCTCCTTCGGCGCACCGTACACTTCGAGTGGGTGGAGGCCGCCACGGCCGGACTTGATGAAATAAAAGCCATATTGGCAACAAACCCAGTCCTGGCCGCGCCGAACACCGGCGAACCAATGTTATCGTACATTGCAGCAACACACCAAGTTGTCAGCGCAGTGCTCGTTGTCGAGCGGGAAATGGACGGACACAAATTCCCCCTTCAAAGGCCGGTCTACTACGTGTCCACTGTCCTCACTCCATGCAAATCACGGTACCCGCATTATCAAAAGATTGCATACGCGGTATTCATGGCATCCCGGAAGCTACGACACTACTTTCAAGAGTGTTCCATAACAGTAGCCTCGGAAGTGCCACTAAACGATATTATCAACAACCGCGATGCAATGGGCCGGATTGCAAAATGGGCCATCGAGCTTCTCCCGTTCGATATAACCTATAAGCCACGGCGAGCTATTAAATCGCAAGTTTTGGCCGACTTCATCGTAGAATGGACGGAGGCCGAGCTCCCTAAAGAGTACGGCACATATTCAAACTGGATTATGCATTTCGACGGCTCCAAAATGTTGGCCGGACTGGGGGCTGGCGTCGTCCTGACGTCCCCCACAAGAGACACAGTCCAATATGTGCTCTAGATCATGTACACGGATTCCAACAATGCAGCCGAATATGAGGCCCTCCTACATAGTCTCCGGATAGCAGTATCCATGGGTATCCAGCGCCTAGAGGTACGCGGGGATTCAAACCTCGCGATATCCCAAATAAATGGAGACTTCGACGCCAAGGACCCAAAAATGGCAGCTTACCGCAACGCCGTCCTAAAAATGTTAGCTCAGTTCGAAGGGTGGGAGTTTCACCATATAGCCCGAGAAAACAATCAAGCAGCGAACGTCCTGGCACGCATCAGAGCAAAACGCGATGCAGTCCCCCAACATCTTTTTGGAAAGATTGCTCAAGGCATCCGTAGCATGGGAGGCGGAACCCGCAAATAACAGCCCGGACCCAGCCGCACCACCCGACGCCGAACAATCTGACACAATTGGAGGCTCTACCAATGAAATTACAACTTCAGCCCACGTAATAATGGCGGTTATCGCCCCGTGGACAGAACCATTCCTAGCCTACCTTACTAGGCAGGAACTCCCGGAGGACCAAAACGAGGCCCGCTGCATAGTGCGGCGATCTAAAGCCTATAGAGTCCATGAGGGAGAGCTTTATAAGAAAAGCACTACCGGAGTCCTTCAAAGGTGCATCTCCGAAGAGGAAGGGCGGAACCTTCTGGCTGAAATTCATGCCGGACTCGATGGTCACCACGCCGCTGCTCGGTCCCTTGTTAGCAAGGCTTTCCGTACAGGCTTTTATTGGCCGATGGCCTGGGCAGACGCTCAGGACCTAGTCCAACGATGCGCTGGTTGCCAACTTTTTGCCAACCAAAGCCATATGCCACCCACCGCACTCCAAACTATACCCATCACCTGGCCTTTTGCGGTCTAGGGGCTTGACATGGTCGGACCCCTTAAAGGTGGGACCGATAGGAAAAAATACTTACTGGTCATGGTGGATAAGTTCACCAAATGGATAGAAGCCAAGCCTGTTAAAACGGCCGAATCCGGACCTGTGATAGACTTCATATCCGGGGTTGTACACCGTTATGGCGTCCCCCACAGCATCATAACCGATAACGGTACAAACTTTACCGCCGACGAGGTAAAACTCTGGTGCAAAAACATGGGCATCAAGCTCGATTATGCTTCTGTCTATCACCCACAAACCAACGACCAGGTCGAACGTGCAAATGGTCTTATCATGAGCGGCATTAAACCCAGACTGGTGCGGTCCCTCAAGGAATCTAACACGCACTAGGTAGAGGAGCTCGACTCCGTGCTATGGGGGCTGCGGACCACGCCAAATCGCACCACCGGATACACACCATTTTTTATGGTGTACAGCATAGAGGCAGTTCTGCCCTGCGACATAATTCATGACTCACCTAGAGTGCGCATGTACGAAGAAAGAGAAGCCGAGCTCGATCGGCAGGACAACTTGGACGCCCTGGAGGAGGAGAGTGACGTGGCAAAAGCCCGTTCCGCATTTTATCAACAGCAGGCCCGAAGATATCAAAGCAGAGAAGTACGGGCCAAAAATTACAATGTTGGCGAACTAGTTCTACGCCTGCCGGATAAGAAAAAGGACAAACTCAAGCCCAAGTGGGAAGGTCCACTCATTATCGACCAAGTCCGGACTGGCGGGGCGTACCGCCTGCGAGATGCGTCGGATAACCGACTCGAGCCGAACCCGTGGAACGCCACCCGTCTCCGAAGATTCTATGCCTAGCGCCGGACTCTCTGTTCGTCTCCTTCCTCTATCCATTTTTTGCATTTTTCTGTCTTACATTTCTCTCCTTCCCCTCTTTTCTTTTATAGCCCTTAAAGGCTCATCTAGTGACGCGCCACTCGTGCTCATTAAACCTGGGGGCTTCTTTAACAGAAGCTTATTTATATGGGCTTCACGCCCAACACATGCGTCAAACTTCCGCATGTACCTTTTTCTTCACCATTATATGCATCGATATGACTTAAGTTTTGGCCAAGCTGAGTTGCCTGGCTCCTGTGCTTACCCCTACGTTCCCGATTGTTCGGCTAGGCGGTAAAGGGAGCACCTCTGCGATTGTTATTGCCGGGTCAGCCGGATGTGTACCTTAGACTGGGTGAAGCCGAAAGCTAGCGTTCTTAAGGGAATATTCGGTCGGTAGGATAAAAGATGATCTTTTTACTCATTTTATGCACCCCCAGATGCTTTTTTCTGCGTCTTTTTACGCAGTCCGGACATGCACTTTAGGGCATGCCTCCCCAGCAAAAGGAACCCCTAACGGAACTATTCTCTCTGTAAGATGTTTCTTACTAACCATGTAATATAACATAACTAGTTGGGCACTTGTCTGATAAAGTACTAATGACCCCTACGCCTGGTCTCCACGCATACCACGGTTCTTCTATAACCGCTATGGTATTCGGACACACTCCGGACCGTTAGGTCCCGAGGTTGAAGCGAAAAGGTCGGCAACGACAAACGATCTACAATCTGGCTAGAAGGCATTACACATGTCAATTCAAAATTACATTGTCATTCCGACTGATTGTATTCCTCTTCTATACCATCTAACAGGCTGTCTAATTTACAGTCCTGCTGGGAATACTTCGCGGCCAACTCTACTTGGCCGTATAGTAAGCTCACAGGGATCTCCTTCCCGTGAGGCCCCACTGGTCCGACCTCGGCCATGTGGTTTGGGTCAGACTTCGTAAAACAGGTCTTCACCATGGCCCAGGCTTCCCTAGTGCCTTGTCGGCAGGCCGATATCTTCCACAACCGGAAGCGCCGCTGAACTCCCTTCAGCTTCTCCGCAAGCTCTCCAAGGCCCTCGGGCATGGAGTGGGTAGGCCATAAGGCTTGGGCAACACCTCGCATCGCCTGCCGAATTCGCTCATGCAGTTGCATGAGTTCGGGAAGAAGGTCACCCATAGAACCGGGCATCTCCTCTGCAGGACGACCTGTGAGCATACCTACAGACATTACTCTGTTAGTCGACTTCCTCACCGAACTCTTTTTTTTCAAAGTTTGTTCAAGCACTTACTGAATATGCCGCGTCGAAGCCGCTGATTCTCCCTCGTGGAGTCCGACAGCTGGCCACGAACGTCTTTAAGTTCGACGTCTAGCCTGGTGTTGGCATCCTGAAGATAATTCTTCTCTCGCCTCACCTTTGTCAACGTACTCTCACCGGCCTTTAGCCGGCGTAAGAGTTGTTGCTTTTCCGGATCGAGTCCGGCGCCATCTGCAATATGATTTGTCAGATTTGCACCCACACCGCACAATACTAATCTTTCGAAGTGTATCCTACCTGAGGGGGTCTCTTTGGGCTCCCCTGCTGCGGCTAGTGCGGCCTCTAGTTGGGCCTTGCACTTTTCCAGCTCCTGGGACAGTACAATATTCTTCTCTGTAGGAACCTGCATATTAAATGATCCTTAAATCAGTTGCTCTAACTGTTTCAAGTCTTGGGGGCTACTGGTATATATATATTTGACCAAAATTTTCTTACCCGTATGTCTTTTACATACTGCTTCGTGGCTCTGGCTAAACCATTTTGAGCGGCACGGAGGTACGCATCTCCCGAATTAAAGGCATCTAAAGCCTCTTGGGAGAAACAAGTGTCGCGTAGAACCGTCCGGCGACGCCTGTGGTTCATGGCACTCTCCACTTCAGAATTTGTGGCAGACAGCCTGTCCGCATCCTCTATCGGAGGAGCGTCTGGTGCGCGCCTTGTGCTCGCCTCCGCTTCCTGGCCAGACATTGGAGCCTGGCTGGTGGAGGCACGATTGGCAACCTCTCCGGATGTAGTCCGGCGAGGTCTCTTCGTTCTGAAGATAGCACGAACGTTAATATGCCCTGACAGAATAACACCAGGGAAACAGAGGGTGCGCTATACCTTTGCGCCGGCATCTCAGTCCGGACTACATTCCTTTTTTCCCCACGGGGCCCTGCGGCCCCTCGTTGGCTAGCCGCCACAGGTTCGGCCCCCTGCCTCGAAAATCTCCCCTGCAAAACACGGTTGTCATCAGAAACACCGGAATACGTGAGAGTGGAATCTCTCTCAAGGGAATGAGACTCCGGTTTCTGTCACCTGGGAGGCCGGGATTAACCCTGGGTAATCAGCCGTGATGGCTACCAAGGTATTTTCCTTGCTTAGCTGATGGAACACCCCGTCGATAAGCTCCACCGATATGTCCGGATCCTCTTCGGAGTCCGGATCGAGGGACCGTTCTGGGTCCTCGAGCTGTGGAGGGCGGCTGTTTATATCCTTTACCTCCTGTCGCAGTTCCAGCACTGAAGTCGTTAGACTACATATCTATCCGTGGGAGTATAAAACAAATGGGCAAGCGCAATTATTCACTTACCCAACTTGGAGGATCGTACATAGTAAATCCGGCCTGGGGATTGACGCGAAGGAATTCCTCCTTTTCTTCCTTGTACAAAGAGGATAAGATCTTTACTAGGGCGGCAGCTGAGGCCGGCCCCTTACGACCGTAACGTGTGGCGTCATCCTCCCTGTTGAAATCCCACATGGGGTGGCCTCTATATTGAAGCGGCTGCACCCCCCGCATAATGCATGCGGCCATGACTCCCATCATGGTTAGTCTGGAATGAGCCAACAGTCTTATCCGGCCCATCAGGTAAAGGACGTCTCTGTCGCTTTCTCTCTGAGAGCTCCGTGGACGCCAGCTCAAGCGTTTCTTCAATGGAGCACTGTTGAACTCGGGGAGACCGACCCGGATAGGGTCCGGTAGCGGGACGTCATCTATATAAAACCATTCCGAAGGCCAGTCCTCGGACGCCTTCTTTGGGGTTCCGGATAGGTATCCGGTCCTGGCGATGCGCCATACTTCGGCTCCGCCCACCTGGTATATAGTTCCCTTTTGAGAACGGGACACCAGGCAGAATAACCTCTTCCACAACGCGAAATGAGTCTCAACGCCTAAAAATAGCTCGCAAAGGGCGACGAAACCCGCAATACGCAATACGGAGGCGGGCGTGAGATTGTGCAGCTGGAGGCCGTAGAACTCCAGAAGCCCGCGGAGAAATGGATGAATTGGAAATCCCAGTCCCCTTATTATATAGGGGACGAGGCACACCCACTCTCCTTTAGAAGGATTGGGGGTGCTCTCCGCTTGTTTTCCGCCATTGTAGGTGGGGAGACCGGCTCGGACCGGGACCATGTTTGCCTGAGGGAGAAATCCCTTGGCCTGAAGTGATGCTAACTCGCTATGCGGGATGGTTCAACTCTCCCAGTCCCCGTGTTTGGGACCGGAGGGGCGAGGGGAGGAGCTGCGACGGCTGGTCATGTTGGAATGGACCTTTGCTGGAAGCGCTCTGATGATAACTCGCGGAAAGGAGAAGATGTGGTTTGGACCTAAATCCCCATCCTGTTAAATAGGCGGCTCGTTTATACGGCTAGGGGTGTGGATGTAAAAACGCCCCGGCTTTTCGCATTCGTTTGAACACGTGGAAGACGGCCATTATTGGGCGTGGAAGCCGAGGAGCACTACATTACAAAAATCGGACATTATTCCTACAGGTACACAAGATTTGGACAAGAACCCGCCTTGCAATGCCGAACAATCTGCGCGCCGGACTCATCGTCATTGAAGCCTGGTTCGGGGGCTACTGAGGGAGTCCTGGATTAGGGGGTGTTCGGGTAGCCGGACTATACCTTCAGCCGGACTCCTGGACTATGAAGATACAAGATTGAAGACTTCGTCCCATGTCCGGATGGGACTTTCCTTGGCGTGGAAGGCAAGCTTGGCGATGCGGATATTCAAGATCTCCTACCATTGTAACCGACTCTATGTAACCCTAACCCTATCCGGTGTCTATATAAACCGGAGGGTTGTAGTCCATAGGCAATCAACTCCATATACAACAATCATACCATAGGCTAGCTTCTAGGGTTTAGCCTCCTCGATCTCGTGGTAGATCTACTCTTGTACTACCCATATCATCAATATTAATCAAGCAGGAGTAGGGTATTACCTCCATCGAGAGGGCCCGAACCTGGGTAAAAACATCGTGTCCCTTGTCTCCTGTTACCATCCGACCTTGACGCACAGTTCGGGACCCCCTACCCGAGATTCGCCGGTTTTGACACCGACACCAGCCGACCAGGCCTTTCTCAAGAGTCACTGATGGTTCCATCGTTCCGACAGGGCAAGTTCGCCTGCCAGTCACCTTCAGGCAGCGCAATAACTACCGCACGGAGCTCATTGACTTCGACGTCGCCCACATTCACCTGCCATACAATGCCATCCTCGGGTACGCAACCCTAGCCAAGTTCATTTCAGTGACTCACCATGGCTACAATGTCCTCAAGATGCCAGGAAGCGGTGGAGTCATCACCATACTCTGTGAGGAAAGGGACGCGGTGTGTTCACTTGAGCGTGCGTTCCAAGCCGCAGCAATCGAAGACCCAGATCACAGGAGCGGAAGACTTCCCGAGGTGACCCTTAAGAAGAAGAAGGCTTCGCCTGGCCCAAGCCATAAGGAGGCAGGCGCCTCCGGAGGCGTTGCATCAGGATTTGTACCCGTTGTCGTGGTATTCTCACGGGGGGTGCAAGACGACATATGCCACAAGGTGGCTTAGTGTGTGGGCAAGACTACTGCCAGAATATCCAGGGATGGGTATGCGAGTAGCACGCGCTAGTTTACCCAGGTTCGGGGCTCTCCGGAGAGATAACACCCCTACTCCTGCATGTCTGAGTATATGTGGTATATCTGGTACAGAGTGCTCCTGGAGCTGTATCTGAAATCAGTGCTAGGTGCATCTGATCTCGTATATGCATATGAGCACAAGTGTGTGCTAGGCCGAATGGATATATGTATGTGCTAGCTAGCTTGCTTGCTAGCTTGTATGCATGTGTGGAGTGTGTGAGAGTGCCCAGGGAGCCATTGTCCCCCGCCCCATGGATGGATGGTTGCTAGCTATATATAGTGTGGGGTAGCTTACTACCTAAGCTAGGTAGTGGCGTGGGGGGCAAGTGTGCATGGGGCACCATGCCCATGTAGTGGTATGCATGCCTCTTTGTCCCTGGTGCAATTTATAAAACAGTGCCCAGGGGCAGATACACTGTAGATGATGTCGTCGCTACTATTCGTCAATAGTGCAGGGTACGGCCGTCTCGCCGGTGTCTTGTCGGTGTCGGGTCGGGCTCCAGTTGGCAGCCGGCTGGTTGGCGCCGTCGGCAGCCGGTAGCCGGCCAGGCAGGGCAGTCGGACGGGGAGCCGGTAGGAGCGGCCGGGCAGTCGGACTGAGGGGCTTTGCTAGCCCCGATGTCTTGATTTATTGTCTCACCGTCTTTGGGGTATTCGTGTCCAATTACTCTGACAGTAGCCCCCAAGCCTCTGGGCAACTTGGCAAAGTTGGGCAGAGGTTTTTTGGCGAGTATTCATGGAAATGGTCATGAAAAAGACAAAGTTAGTCCACGCAGATATATCAAATGTTTGCTTTTAGCATTGCAAGTTTTATGCGGAGGGTGCCGACTCGGTTTCATCCGAGCCCCCTTAATCTTTTTCGTGTTCCCTCCTCTTTTTGTCTTGTGCTCGGACAGCCGCTCTGCGGTCTGTGGCTGAGAGTGGGCCACGAAGTGGAGTGTACAGTACTCAGAGTCTGGGAGCAGATTCAACCGACTAGATACTTGTAAAGGAAACGACCGTGTCGCCCGAACAGTTTTTCTTCCCGGACGTTTTTCGCGTGGGTGGCCTCCAGCTTCACTCTTGCTAGCCGGACAGCCGCTCTACGGTCTGTGACTAAGAGTGGGCCTTTGGTACCACGCACGCTACTAAGCCGTCTGCGGGAACTAACGTCTCAGGCCAAGCGGCCAGCCCCCAGGCGAACTTTGGCTGGCGCCGGGGTGAATAGTGATGCAATTGTAATGAAATGTGGAAATAGCCCCCGGGCATCGCTCGGGGTTATCCATGCTCTTGCGGTGCAAAAATATGTGGGTGAGGAACTCATATTGATTTTCATGTAGGCGAGGCGGAGTTTGCCGGAGACATCCGGCGCGGCTCGGCGCTCGCGAAGCGCGCCGGTGCACCTGCTGGGTGCAGCCTTCGAGCCTCCGGGTGCTCGAAGGAGGGTCCCGGCCGGTCATGCTCGACCGGCCAGGCGGCGAGGCGTCTTGCAGCGCCCATTTTCTTCTTTTTTCTCTTCTACCGGCTGTTGGGAGTCGGACAAAACTCTTCTCTTGTCTGCAATCTTCCGTGGGGGCGCGCCAGCGCCCCCACTGGGTGTAGCCCCCGAGATTCGGGCTGACTGCTGAGCAGTCGGGCCGGATCTTCCGGCAATTACTTTGTCTTTTTCTTCGCGGGGGCGCGTCAGCGCACCCGCTGGGTGTAGCCCCCGAGATTCGGGCCGACTGCTGAGCAGTCGGGCCGGATCTCCCGGCGACTACTTTCTCTTCTTCTTCGTGGGGGCGCGTCAGCGCACCCGCTGGGTGTAGCCCCCGAGATTCGGGCCGACTGCTGAGCAGTCGGGCCGGATCTCCCGGCGACTACTTTGTCTTCTTCTTCGCGGGGGCGCGTCAGCGCACCCGCTGGGTGTAGCCCCCGAGATTCGGGCCGAGTGCTGAGCAGTCGGGCCAGATCTCCCGGTGACTACTTTGTCTTCTTCTTCGCGGGGCACGTCAGCGCACCCGCTGGGTGTAGCCCCCGAGATTCGGGCCGACTGCTGAGCAGTCGGGCCGGATCTCCCGGCGACTATTTTGTCTTCTTCTTCACGGGGGCGCGTCAACGCACCCGCTGGGTGTAGCCCCCGAGATTCGGGCTGACTGCTGAGCAGTCGGGCCGGATCTCCCGGCGACTAATTTGTCTTCTTCTTCACGGGGGCGCGTCAGCGCACCCGCTGGGTGTAGCCCCCAAGATTCAGGCCGACTGTTGAGCAGTCGGGCCGGATCTCCCGGCGACTACTTTGTCTTCTTCTTCGCAGGGGCGCGTCAACTCACCCGCTGGGTGTAGCCCCCGAGATTCAGGCCGACTGCTGAGCAGTCGGGCCGGATCTCCCGGTGACTACTTTGTCTTCCTCTTTTTGTCTGCCCATACAGCCGGACGGACACTTCCTCTTCTGCTTCGTTTCTCGGACGCCCACCTTTTTTTAGCACCCGGCTGTGGGCACTTGGCCACTTCTTTTCCGGCCGGCTACTAGGCAGTCGGCGAACTGCGTTGGCCCAGCTGGCCTTTTCTTTTCTCTTCTCTCTTTCTGTCCGACTGCACGCGGGGAGCCAGACCCTTCTTTCTTTCCTTTCTCTCTTCTCTTTGTCCTTTTCTTTTTAACCGGGCGACCAGCCGGCCACTGACTTTTCTCGCTCCTGGCCACTTCCTATTTTAGTCCCAGCCGACCTCATGGGTGGCCGGCTTGCGATGAGCGGGGCGACAGGAGCCGGCGCGCGGGCCGGAGGCGAGCGGCCGCAACGGCTGGCATAGGAGCCGGAGGCCGGGTGCGGGGCAGACGGACGCAAGAATCGGCGGCCGGGTGCGAGGCAAGACGGACGTAGGAGCCGGCGGCCGGGTGCGAGGCAAGCGGACGCAGGAGCCGGCGACCGGGTGCGAGGCAAGGCGGACACAGCCGTACGCAGAGCCCGTGAGCCGGACGCGGCAAACCGCGGGCGAACGCAAGAGGCCGAGTGGTGAAGCCGACGTGGGGAGGACCCAGCACGGAGGATGGCGAACTCGGCGCACGGGAGGCGGCTAGGAGGAGCGATGGGCCCGGAGTGGAGCGGGCGGAGCCGGTGCGGCCGAGCGTGGTGGAGGCCAGAGCGGGAGCCGGCCTGCGCGGGCTCGGGGTACTGACGGAAGGCCGGCCGCGGGTGCGCATGCGTGCAGGAGGCGGCCGGGCGCGGAATCGGCCAGCGCGAGCGTGGGAGGACGGAGTGAGGCACGGGAGGCAGTCTGGGCGAGCTAGCACACAGGCAGAGGGGCACGGCGTCTAGGCCCGTCGCCAGACGTGTGACGCGGAAGCACACGGACGCGGACAGCCGGCCAGAACAGCATGCGCGCGCGAATGAAGCAGCCGGCTGCCGCACAAGGAGCACAGCAGGTTGGGCACGCGATAGGTAAGGTGCAGCCAGCGGGGACCGATGCTAGGCGAACGGCACAGCAGCCGGGCCTCGGAGCAATAGCTAAAGCAGGGCGCAGTCGGACAAGGTCGGAGCTGGGTGGCCTGACCCAGTATACGTCGGGGTGGGAAGCCGGCCAAGGCTGGCCAAGCAGCCGGCTATGCACGCATGTGCAGTCCCGCACACGACCAACACGCATTCGGCCGGCGCATGCGTTTGACTAGGCCACAGCCGTAGCTAGTGAGTACAGCAACGTTGGTGCAAGAGACCATGATATTTCCTGGAGATTGTCTGGGTAGTCTCTGACTAATATATAGGTGGTGTATAGGCAATATCTGGCTATTATCTGACCAGTGTACAACCTCTGTCCAACTCATATCCGGCTGATGTGTGGGTTGTGCACGCATAGTGCATGGCCAGAGAATTATCTGGGATATGTGTATGGCTAATGGTTTGACCATCGTTGACTTGCATCTAGCTAGCTAGCATAGATGGTATATGGAGGAGCGACGCGCGTTTCGGCCGGAGCACGGCGCGGAGGGGAGCAGACGCGAGCGGCGCGCGGATGGATGCGGCTGACCGAAACGAGGCCCCGCGCGCGGCGCGCGCGCAGATGGACGGACAACCGGCATCGCAATGGTGGTGATGATGAAGGCGGCGAGGCCGGCGACGAGGACGCGCCGTCCCGCGCGGCCACTCCGGGGGCGGGTCGAAGTCGAGCTCCCGAGCACTACCGGAGAGACGGCGCGACGCCACGGCGGTGATGGCGAAGATGGTCCCGCCCAGACTGCGAAACCAGCAGCAGCGTGGTAGCATAGTACCGCCCCACGGTGGGCGCCAAATATCGTGGTATTCTCACGCGGCGTGCAAGACGACATATGCCACAAGGTGGCTTAGTGTGTGGGCAAGACTACTGCCGGAATATCCAGGGACGGGTATGCGAGTAGCACGCGCTAGTTTACCCAGGTTCGGGGCTCTCCGGAGAGATAACACCCCTACTCCTGCATGTCTGAGTATATGTGGTATATCTAGTACAGAGTGCTCCTGGAGCTGTATCTGAGATCAGTGCCAGGTGCATCTGATCTCGTATATGCATATGAGCACAAGTGTGTGCTAGGCCGAATGGATATATGTATGTGCTAGCTACCTTGCTTGCTAACTTGTATGCATGTGTGGAGTGTGTGAGAGTGCCCAGGGAGCCATTGTCCCCCGCCCCATGGATGGATGGTTGATAGCTATATATAGTGTGGGGGTAGCTTACTACCTAAGCTAGGTAGTGGCGTGGGGGGCAAGTGTGCATGGGGCACCATGCCCATGTAGTGGTATGCATGCCTCTTTGTCCCTGGTGCACTTTATAAAACAGTGCCCAGGGACAGATATACTGTAGATGATGTCGTCGCTACTATTCGTCAATAGTGCAGGGTACGGCTGTCTCGCCGGTGTCTTGTCAGTGTCGGGTCGGGCTGCAGTCGGCAGCCGGCTGGTTGGCGCAGTCGGCAGCCGGCTGGTTGGCGCAGTCGGCAGCCGGTAGCCGGCCGGGCAGGGCAGTCGGACGGGGAGCCGGCAGGAGCGGCCGGGCAGTCGGACTGAGGGGCTTTGCTAGCCCCGATGTCTTGATTTATTGTCTCACCATCTTCGGGGTATTCATGTCCAATTACTCCGACACCCGTTCAGGGAGCGCCACCCTCTGTCGCATAGGAAAGTGCGCCCGGCGCCCTCCTCAGGCAGGGCTCGGGGGCTCTTTCTTGGAGAGCCACCGACATTGCCAAGGTCACGAGGGAGGCGCTCGGGCACCACTTGGAGGGGTGCTTCCAGGCACGTTTCCCTCTGGAAGGTACGAGGAAAGGAAGACCAAACCCTCAGGAGTTCATTGCAGGAAACACCCAGGAGCTACAGGAGTCGAGAGTCATGCGCGGCAGCCGCCGCTTGCCCGCCATGGCCCCACATCCAGGCGAGGATGGTGGGCTGCGCGTCTGCATGGGCGTGCCAGGGCTTAACCGAGCCGCGTCTCAAGAGCGCCTCTAGCCCTCGCGCGTGGGGCGTTGCGAGGGTCCACCTCACAGCTATGTTCGCATGCCTTTCGGCCTGCCGAACGCGGTCGCCGCTCATCAGCGCCTGCTGAGGAGCATTCTGGAGGCTCATGAGGTCAGGCATTGTGCGGTCCTGGCGGAGGTGGAGACGGCCCTCGAAGACCTACCCGTGCCCCCGGAGCCTCCCGAGGCTCCTGGGCCTGGGGGCTCATGAGGGTCGACGTCTTCACCGCGCGTCGCCCACTTCTGCGGCATCACTTCATCTTCAACGGCATCAGGTGACATCTTTCAAGTTCTATTTTTAGCTGGGAGAGCCCACAGGGCCGCGTCGTTCCCAGGTCGCGTGGGTCTGTCCCTGCGGCATGTATCCGTTTTACTTACGCACTTTACTTACCTTGTTGGGGGCGCCCCTCGGGCTGCATCATCCCCAAACTGCTTGGGCCTGGCCCAGCGGCGTTTGCTTTTCCCGCATCTACTTGAAATGAATTTGCTCCTCCGCGCTTAATCTGGTTCCCATGATCGTCATCTACTGCTTATCGCAGACTTCTCCGCTCTCATGCAAAGCACTTGCACGTTAAAAGGGGGGGACCTGAGCATCGTGACTCATGGGCTCCTACCGGCTCTCCAGCCCTCACCCCTGGCCTTGACCCACGACATCGCGACCTGTCATACCAGCAGTGGCTGAGCTCGCTCGTGCGCCGGGACCTGAGGACGTAGAGCATTTGCATTCTAACCACCCTGCAAGAACACACCGTTGATAAAGGCCTAGAGCCAGGCGCATCCTGCCTCGAGGTAGGGCCTCGTGAGTCCCGCGCTTGCTCACGAGTGCCCAGATACACCTATCCTAGCCCAACCGTGCCGGCCACGTGTCAGGGCGGGCCTGTACACGCCCCGGGGGCTCCTCCCGAAGGGGAGCCCCCTCCCACGTACCAGCGGAAGCACCATGCTCCGTGCTAGCTGACGACACTACCGAGGAGCGGCTATGCCCGTACACATACGAAAGAGCTATGCTCCGTGCTGGTGATAAACAACTGAGGGCGGCCCACGACCGTACCAACCTCAGGGAGCCCGGAGCTCAGTGTTTGGCACCATCGCAACGCCTCCCCTCGGGAGTGCCGCGCGAGGGGGCTAGACACAGGGGTTGTGCCCGGGCCACGCCCGAGCGCACGCCACCCGGCCAGGTCCCTCGGACCTGGTCGTCGCGCGCCCCTCCCCGAGCTGAGCCAAGGTATGAAAACCCGTTTGAACGTCAAGGGGGACTCCTGAGCATCGCGACTCAGGAGCCTAACTTGCCAGGTGGCCCCTCACTCCTTAGTCCCGTCCTGGTTTCCGGTCGGGGCTAACGGCGGTTGAGGTATGCGCGAGGCCGGGCCCTGCCGACGCAGAACGACCAATCCACTCCTTTGCTCCCCCTTCCCTACATGTTGCTCGCGCGTCAAGGGGGACTCCTGAGCATCGCAACTCAGGAGCCTAACGTGCCACGTAGCCCCTCACTCCTTAGTCCCGTCCTGGTTTCCGGTCGGGGCTAACGGCGATTGAGGTATGCGCGGGGCCGGGCCCTGCCGACGTAGAGCGCAAACAAATAGGAGGGAAAATGCAAATTCTAGGGAATTTAAATCAAATATTACAAGCCAAAGATTTTTTTCACGACGCCAAACACAAGTTTAAACGCCTCCGCGAGGCATGGTGCATGTTGCAGGGGTAAAAACAGGATAGAAGCCGCGAAGGGATCACTCTCCAGTGGCGCCGCCGCCTATGGTGGAGTCACGCTGGGCGACTCCGCCTCCTGAGGCCGCGGAGCTGGCGGCACCGCGCTCGGGCAAGGTACTGAAGGCACGGAACCTCCCCAGCAAAGCCTCGGCTCAGCCTTTCACGGCCTCAGCGGCAGCGGCGGCAAGGTCGTCGCTCACGGGTTCCAGCAGGCTGTCGAAGTCGATGTTGGGGTCGTGCAGGTAGACGTGGCTGAGGATATGCATCAGCGCTGCAGAAGACAGGGCACGCGCCTCGGCCTCGGCCGTGGGGCCAAGGCCGTCTGCGACATCTTCAAGCGCAAGGACGAGGAAGGAGAAGGAAAGGAGTAGCAGGAAGGGATACGCTAACGAGGCTTGCACAGTCCCGTACTTATAGATGGAGAATGCCATCCGCCGACCACCACGATCACAGGTAATCATGACCCATTCTCTGCATGTAGGGACTTGACAAGTCGTGCGGTTGCCGAGGCGTCATGGGGAAGCGCAGACACCCACGTCCAATCAATAGCCATGCGGCGCCCAAGGCTACAGGCTATTGGGGCATGCGGCGCTTCGTGCTTGCCCCTTAGCTTCTCTGCTAAGCCAAGCCCGGGCGTGCCTTGGGCCCGGGGGCTACCATCGGCGTTCTGGGAACGGGGGTCCCCAGACTTGCCTGCCTGCGGCCTGCGGCGTGGCTCAAGTGGGGGCCCAGTGCGGCCCAGCCTCATCAGCTCAAGCTTAAGACCCTCGCACGGGGCCAAGCCTTGCGGGGCGGACGACAGGAGGCTTCCTCAGGAACAGCCTCATCAGGCAGGCTCGCGAGGAGGCGGAGAGATCAAGGCAGTGGTGCCTCGCGAGGAGCCCATGACGCAAGCCATGACGATCGAGATTAGGCGGGCGCCAGGCGGGCGCCGGCCTGCGCAGTGTCCTTGTTTCCCCTTCGGTGCAAAGTGAGCAAGCACATGCCAAGGCATCAGTCAAAGGTTACCATTCCGGTGCAACGAGACCAAGACCAGCAGAGCGGCAGGACGGAGGTCACCTTGGAGCCCAAGACGGCGTCATCACCAGTGCTTTTGGCAGCCGAAGACCACCTTTGGTCAGGATAACTTGTACTAGATGTTCCCCTTCAAAATGGCCAATTGTTGGCGCCCTTCCCGCTCATTTTTTGGGAAGGGGACTAGGGCCTCTATAAATAGGACTAGCCCCCGAAAAAAGGAAAGGGGGGAGAGAGGTCCGGACCAAGTAGAACACACTGCACCAGCTCAAGAACTCCTCTCGCGAGGCCGTTCTTCCCCTGTATTGGCCATCATCAGCCCCTGAGGCAATCCACTACACCACACACTGGAGTAGGGTATTACACCACATCGGTGGCCCGAACCAGTATAAACCTCGTGTCCCTTGTGTGTTCTTCTTTCTAGCCTAGATTTCTTGCGAGCCATAGAAGCGCGAGTCGGTAGGGGAAAGATCTCCGTGCGCACCCTAGAGTTCGAACCTTAAGGGTCTGCTGGAACCCAAAATCCGACAGTGATCTTGGAGCCGGTGTTAGTGTTATGCCTCTCTCTTTATATCGTAGACTTGATTTGAATAAGTTGACACCTACTAAAATATCTTTGCAAATGGCCAATAAATCAAGTGCTATACCTGTCGGTATTTGTGAGGATGTGCCTGTTGTGGTTGCAAACATTACTATTTTAATGGACTTTGTTATTCTTGATATTCCCGAGGATGGTACTATGTCTATTATTCTTGGTAGACCCTTTTTGAATACTGCAGAGGCTGTTATTGATTGCAACAAAAGCAATATCACTTTTCATGTTAATGGTAATGAGCACACGGTACACTTTCCGATGTAACAGCCTCAAGTCAACAGTATCAATTCTATTGGAAAAATTTCAACGATTACTATGGGAGGTTTTGAATTCCCTCTTCCTACTATCAAGAAGAAATATGATATTCTTATTGTAGGGGACATGCATATCCCTGTTGAGGTAACTTAGTGTTATTCAAAAATTCTCCGGTTTCATGTTATTCGGAAAGAGTTTGTTAACAAGACTTGATCAACCTTGTTAATGGATTCCTTTTGATGAGCATGAGATGGATGAAGTTAGAAAGCACAACTCTCTGTACCCTCCTTTTACTTTCTATTATTTAGATTAAATAAAGTAAAAATATTATTTTCTGTCTGTTTTCTAAATTATCCTTGCAATAAAAATACCCCGAAAATAAAAGTTTTCCAAATGTCCTGAAAATGAAATATGATTTTGTGTAGAATATTTAAAAATTATTGGCACTGAGAACACACCAGGGGGCCACACCACCTGGCCACGAGGGTCCAGGGTGCCCCCCTGGGGCACGCCCCTGCCTCGTGGGCCCCACATGGGCCTCCTCCACTTATTCCAGCACCCACACACTTCGTCTTCCTCTAGAAAAAATCATCCCACAGCTCAAACCCGAGTTCTATCTCATCTTGCTGCCATTTTCGATCTCCTTGCTGAAATCTCCATTCACGAAACTGCTTTGGGGCATTGTTCTTCGGTATGTGACTCCTCCGATGATACACTTAGTTTTTTTCTTGTGCTTTATTTATTGCAAATTTTGCTGCTTAGGTGACCCTATTCTTGAGCTTGCATGTCAAATTTATGTGGTCAAAAGTAGTTTTAATGCATGACATGGCCTCTAGGCACTTGTAGGAGTAGTTGCTATCAATCTTGTTGAGTTTGGTTCACTTTTATTTTGAGTCACTTAAAATTTCAGAATTTTTTCAAAGGAAGAATTTTTTTTAGGAAAATGTACCAAGGTGGTTCTTCAAGGAAGCAAGGACCGAGGCTCGCGATACGTGAGCCGGACGATGAACCAGCGAGGGAAGCTCAAGTGCGGCCTTATGAATGGCCATTAGAGGAGTTTATGGTCCAAGCAGGCATCAAGGATGAATTTGACACGTATGTGTGTAACGCTGATTTTGAGGGCTTCGTGTCAGATAAGTGCCGGCAATACCGCTATATAACTAATTCCTTTGTGAGAAGGTTTAAATTTACATCCTCACACAATTCTCACACTGTTTTATTTGATCTTTATGATAAATCATATACCATGGACCTAGAAGATTTTAATATTGCTTGTAAACTCCCGTAGTGGGGCAATGCTAGTGAACCTCGCAAATCTGAATATAAAGACTTTCTTGCCAGTATTACTGTGCGGGAATCTAGAGAAATCACACAAGCTACCATAGGGAGCATTCATTTCCCTTCCATACATTATTTTGCTCTCTTCATTGGTAGATGTATTAACGGTAAAGATGAGGCTTGTCACATGTGCATTCCTGATCTTAGTGTTCTCAAGAGTGTGGTATTAGGTGATAAACAATATAACTTGGGGGCCATTGTTGCACGAAGGTTGCATCACAACAGTATAAGTGGAGATTTGTTTGGTGGAATTTATGCAACTCGTGTAGCTAATTATCTTAATATACCCATACACGGAAATGATATGGAGTTGCCTCCTTCTTATCTACATTATGATGCTATGGTCCACCATTAGTTTCTTGAGAGGAACGATCAGTTCCTCCAGTACCGACTAACCTTTGACAGACGGCGCACTATCCATGTTGCCTTCCCTGCTCCTACTTTCTTTGACTTTCAGGTAAAAAGGAGATATGTTATAACCAGGGAGGAAGCGGACGAATATGAGAGGAGGATGGAGGCAGCTCGCCTCCAAGCTGCAGCTCGTCAGGCAGTAGCTGCTGCATCTCTGTACGACCCCAGCTACAAGTTTGGGTATCCACCAGGCCAGCAGTGGCCATAGACCAACTTAGGCCAAAAGCCTAAGCTTAGGGGAGTACGTATTTCTCACCGACATTACAATCATGTTCACACGCTCATTCTAGTTGTCGGTGCTCATAATTTTTCATTGTACTATCCATGCTAGTTTATTTTCTTTTCCAGCATTGTTCTTGTGTGTTTGAAAAACCTTAATAAAAACCGGAAAAAAATCAGTTGTAGCTTTTAGCTAGTTTACTTTCGATGCTTGTAGTAGTATTAATTAAAAGAAAACCCAAAAAGATTCCTCGTTCTTCTTTTGCTTGTTGGGAGCTTTCCCATGTAAGTAGTTTTATTTGTTTTCTTTGGGGGTCGAGAGGAGAAGACCATGATGAAAATGTTGAGTGGCTCTCATATGCATTATTGTTGATCTAACCAAGAGCCCATATTACCTTGTCTTCTCCCTTGTATTAAATGTTTTCAAATTCCAGCTTAGTCCAAAGCACGTGCACTATTATTATTATCCACACCGTTCGGTCGTGCAAGTGAAAGGCAATAATGACGATATATGATGGACTGATTGAGATGAGAAAAGATGGTATGAACGACCTATCTTGTTTTTGTAAATATGATTAGTTCATCATTCCTGATTCAGCCTATTATGAATGAAACATGTTTGCAATGACAATTAGAGATTATAGTTGCTCATGCCATGCTTAATTAGCTAGGAGTTTATAATGGTTTACCTTGTGTGCCAACATGCTATTAAAATAGTTGTGATGTGGTATGATAGGGTGGTATCCTCCTTTGAATGATTCGAGTGGCTTGACTTGGCACATGTTCACGCATGTAGTTGAAACAAAATCAACATAGCCTCCACGATATTTATGTTCATGGTGAATTATATCCTACTCATGCTTGCACTCAGTGTTGATTAATTTTAATACATGTTCATGACTGTTGTCGCTCTCTAGTTGGTCGCTTCCCGGTCTTTTTCTAGCCTTCACTTGTATTAAGCGGGAATACTGCCTGTGCATCCACTTCCATAAACCCCAAAGTTATTCCATATGAGTCCACCATACCTTCTTGTAAGCGGTATCTACCTGCCATTCCAAGTAAATTTGTATGTGCCAAACTCTAAACCTTCAAATGAAATTCTGTTTTGTATGCCCGAATAGCTCATGTATCAACTAGGGTTGTCTATATCTTCCATGCTAGGTGGGTTATTCTCAAGATGAGTGGACTCCGCTCATCATTCACGAGAAAATGGCTGGTAACCGGGATGCCCAGTCCCATGCCTATATTAAAATAATTGCAAACGAAACTCCCCCAGGATTGTTCATAGTGGGAGGCACCCGTTGTTTCGGACAACGCTCATCATTCACGAGAAAATGGCTGGTAACTGGGATGCCCGGTCCCATGCCTAAATTAAAATAATTGCAAACGAAACTCCCCCAGGATTGTTCATAGTGGGAGGCACCCGTTGTTTCGGACAAGCCATGGATTTATGTTTGTTGGTGGTGGGGGAGTATACACTTTACCATTCTGTTTGGGAACCGCCTATAATGTGTGTAGCATGGAAGATATCGAGATCTCTTGGTTGTTATGTTGACAATGAAAGTATGCCACTCAAAATTTTATTCATCTCTATTTCAAAACTCGAGCTCTGGCACCTCTGCAAATCCCTGCTTCCCTCTAAGAAGGGCCTATCTATTTACTTTTATGTTGAGTCATCATCCTATTATTAAAAAGCACAAGTTGGAGAGCACCGCTGTCATGTGCATGCATTACTATTAATTTACATTGAGTATGACTATGACTGGATCTCTTTTACCATGAATTACAATGTTTAGTCAGTCCTTGATCTTCAGAGGTGCTCTGCATTTATGTTTTGTGGTCTCAGAAAGGGCTAGCGAGATAGCATCTTGTTATATCATATTATGATTGTTTTGAGAAAGTTTTGTCATCCAAGATTTATTATTATTGCTCGCTAGTCGATTATGCCATTGATATGAGTAAACATGAGACCTAAATATTATTGTGAATATGGTTGGTTCATAATCTTTGCTAAAAACTTGAATGCTGTCTTTACATATTTGCAACAACAAGATCAAACAGAGTTTGTAAAAGTTTTTCTTTATCACTTTCAGTTTGTAAACTGAATTGCTTGAGGACAAGCAAATTTTTAAGCTTGAGGGAGTTGATACTTCTCCGTTCGGGGCCGCCGGCAAGCCCTAAAACCTCTCAGGAGGGCTCTGGAGAGGGGGATTCGTCGCCGTCGTCATCATCAACCATCCTCCATCACCAATTTCATGATTCTCACCGCCGTGCGTGAGTAATTCCATCGTAGGCTTGCTGGACGGTGATGGGTTGGATGAGATTTATCATGTAATCGAGTTAGTTTTGTTAGGGTTTGATCCCAAGTATCCATTATGTTCTATGATTGATGTTGCTATGACTTTGCTATGCTTAATGCTTGTCACTAGGGCCCGAGTGCCATGATTTCAGATATGAACCTATTATGTTTTCATGATTATATGTGAGTTCTCGATCCAATTTTGCATGTCAATCGTCACCTACTATGTGTTATGATCCGGTAACCCCGAAGTGACAATAGTCGGGACCACTCCCGGTGATGACTATAGTTTGAGGAGTTCATGTATTCACTAAGTGTTAATGCTTTGGTCTGGTACTCTATTAATAGGAGGCCTTAATATCCCTTAGTTTCCAATAGGACCCCGCTGCCACGGGAGGGTAGGACAAAATATGTCATGCAAGTTCTTTTCCGTGAGCACGTATGACTATATTCGGAATACATGCCTACATTACATTGATGAACTGGAGCTAGTTCTGTGTCACCCTATGTTACAACTGTTGCATGAGGAATCGCATCCGATATAATTATCCATCACTGATCCATTGCCTATGAGCTTTTCATATATTTATCTTTGCTTAGTTACTTTTCCGTTGCCACTGTTATGATCACTACAAAACCAATACTATTACTTTTGTCACCGTTACCACTGCTTCCATATTAATTTGCTACTAAATACTTTGTTGCAGATATTAAGTCTTTTAGGTGCGGTTGAATTGACAACTCAACTGTTAATACTTGAGAATATTCGGTGGCTCCCCTTGTGTCGAATCAATAAATTTGGGTTGCATAGTCTACCCTCGAAGACTGTTGCGATCCCCTATACTTGTGGGTTATCACTTTCTTCATGACTTATACATGTTCCTATGACTATGAGATTATGCAACTCCCAAATACCGGAGGAACACTTAGTGTGCTATCAAACATCACAACGTAACTGGGTGATTATAAAGATGCTCTACAGTTGTCTCCAATGGTGTTTGTTGAGTTGGCATAGATCGAGATTGGGATTTGTCACTCCGTGTATCAGAGAGGTACCTCTGGGCCCTCTCGGTAATGCCCAACATTATAAGCCTTGCAAGCAAAGGGACTAATGAGTTAGTTGCGGGATGATGTATTACGGAACGAGTAAAGAGACTTGCCGGTGATGATATTGAACTAGGTATGATGATACCGACGATCGAATCTCGGGCAAGTAACATACCGATGACAAAGGGACCAAAGTTTGTTGTTATGCAGTTTGACCGATAAAGATCTTCGTAGAATATGTGGGAGCCAATATGCGCATCCAGGTTCCGCTATTAGTTATTGATCGGAGATGTGTCTCGGTCATGTCTACATAGTTCTCGAACCCGTAGGGTCCGCACGCTTAACATTCGATGATGATTTGTATTATGAGTTATGTGATTTGATGTATCGAAGTTTGTTCGGAGTCCCAGATGAGATCACGGAGATGATGAGGAGTCTCAAAATGGTCGAGACATAAATATTCTTATATTGGAAGGTTACATTCGGACACCGGAATGGTTCGGGTCGTTTCGGATGAGTTTCGGAGTATCGGGGGTTACCGGAACCCCCTCCGGGAAGTTATTGGGCCTCATGGGCCTAGTGGTGGATGAGAGGAGGCTGACCAAGAGGTGGCGTGTGCCCCCTAGGCCAAACTGAATTGGACTAGGGCTAGGGGGCCGCCCCCTTTCCTTCTCTTCTCCTACTCCTTCCCCCTTGTCCTTGTGGAAGTAGGAAAGGGGGGCGCGAATCCTACTTGGAGTAGGACTCCCCCCTTGGGCACGCCACCCTTGGCCGCCCTCCTCCTCCCTCCCCCCTTTATATACGTGGGAGGGGGCACCCCATAGACACAGAAGTTGATCTTTTAGCCGTGTGCGTTGCCCCCCTCCACAGTTATACACATCGGTCATATCGTTGTAGTGCTTAGGCGAAGCCCTGCGTCGGTAACTTCATCATCACCGTCAACACGCCGTCGTGCTGACGGAACTCACCCTCGGCCTTAGCTGGATCGAGAGTACGAGGGACGTCACCGAGCTGAACGTGTGCTGATCGCGGAGGTGCCGTGCATTCAGTACTTGGATCGGTTGGATCATGAAGACGTTCAACTACATCAACCGTGTTACTAAACGCTTCCGCTTTCGGTCTACGAGGGTACATAGACACACTCTCCCCTCTAGTTGCTATGCATCTCCTAGATAGATCTTGCGTGAACGTAGGTAAATTTTATGAAATACTGCATTCCCAAAAAGTGGCATCTAAGCCAGGTCTATGCGTAGATGTTATATGCACGAGTAGAACACAAAGAGTTGTGGGCAATAATAGTCATACTGCTTACCAGCATGTCATACTTTGATTCGGCGGTATTGTTGGATGAAGCGGCTGTAACACCCTCGATGCGACTATATCTCCCACGTGTCGAGGCACGACTTAGAGGCATAATCGCATTGAAGGCATATGTCGCAAGTTAGGCAATCTTCACAACATCCCATGTAATATAGATAATAAAGGGGAGATAACATAGTTGGCTTACACTCGCCACGTCAATCAAGTACATAAATAACATTACATCATCCAAACACTCATGGCCCGACTATGGCGCCAAAATAAAAGATAACCCAACATGCGACACGGTCCCGATCACCCCCAACTGGGCACCACTACTGATCATCAGGAAAGGAAACATAGTAACGTTGAGAGTCCTCGTCGAACTCCCACTTGAGCTCAAGCGCATCACCTGGAGCGGAATCATCAGGCCCTGCATCTGGTGTAATAGTAATCTGTGAGCCACAGGGATTCAGCAATCTCGCACCCTCGCGATCAAGACTATTTAAGCTTATAGGTAAGGTAAGGTAAAAATATATGTGGAGCTGCAGCAAGCGACTAGCATATATGGTGGCTATCCTGTTCGCAAAAGAGAGCGAGAAGAGGAGGCAAAGCGCGAGCGAGAAACTAGAGAACAACCTGCGCAAACATTACTCCAACACCGTGTCCACTTCCCGGACTCCGCCGAGAAGAGGCCATCATGGTAACACACTCAGTTGAATTATTCTAATTAATTTAAGGTTCAAGTTATCTACAACCGGACATTAACAAATTCCCATATGCCCATAACCGCGGGCACGGCTTTCGAAAGTTCAATCCCTGCAGGGGAGTCCCAACTTAGCCCATGACAAGCTCTCACGGTCAATGAAGGAATAGACCTCCTCCCAAGACGTTCCGATCAGACTCGATATCTCGGTTCTTCAAGACACTTCGACAGGTTAAAACAAGACCAGCAACACCGCCCGAATGTGCCGACAAATCCCGATAGGAGCTGCACATATCTCTTTCTCAGGGCACAATCGGATAAGCAATCCGTACAACTAAAACCAGCCCTCGAGTTTCCCCGAGGTGGCGGTGCAAGGGGCTCTAGGTTGGACCAACACTCAGAGGAGCACTAGCCCGGGGGGGTTTAATAAGATGACCCTCGGGCTCTGGAAACCCAAGGGAAAAGAGGCTAGGTGGCAAATGGTAAAACCAAGGTTGGGCATTGCTGGAAAAGCTTTAATCAAGGCGAACTATCAAGGGGTTCCCATTATAACCCAATCGCGTAAGGAACGCAAAATCCGGGAACATAACACCGATATGACAGAAACTAGGGCGGCAAGAGTAGAACAAAACACTAGGTGAGAGGCCGAGCCTTCCACCCTTTACCAAGTATATAGATGCATTAAGATAACAAGATAATATAATGATATCCCAACAAGTAAAATAGATGTTCCAACAAGGAACGGCCTCCAATCTTCACCTGCAACTAGCAACGCTATAAGAGGGGCTGAGCAAAGCGGTAACATAGCCAATCAACGGTTTGCTAGGACATGGAGGGTTAGAGGTTTGACATGGCAAATTGGGAGGCTTGAAAGCAAATTGTAGGCATCGTAGCATTGGCATAGCAAAAGAGCGAGCAATCTAGCATAGCAAAGATAGTAGTGATTTCGAGGGTATGATCATCTTGCCTGCAAAGCTGTCAGAGTTGACTGGATCCTCGAAAGCAAACTCAACGGCCTCCTCATTAGAGAAATCGTCTCCCTGCTCTACCCAAACAAGACAAACAAGCAACAAGGAACACAATCAACCACGTGCAAACTCAAACAACACGATGCAAAGATGGTATGCTATGCGGAATGCGATGCAGGATGCATATGCAAGATTTGACAAGGGATGCATGAACCTTGCCTCAACTTGGGAATCCAAGTGTGCCACTGGAAAAATGAGATGAAATCGCTTGAAAACGATGTAAAGAACGCCGGAATCGGAGTTACGGTTTGGAAATGGCAAGCGATTCAAATATGACACCGGTCTGCGATTTACAGCAAGTAGCCATCTAAATGCAACGAAATGAACATGCTACAGCACTCAAACATGACAACAAAATACATGGCAGGGATGCATTCAAGATGCTTAACCAAAAGTCTAGCACTGAGCTACGGCCAAATCATCCATTAACAGGTTCAAACATGCATGGCAAAAATGCATATGGTAAACAGGTCTCAGACTTAGTGAAATTAACACTTGTCTGGAATTTCAGATCAGGTGGCACTCTTCGGAGCAACAAAACTACATGCTACAGGACCTGAACATGGCAAAGTAAAACATGGCATGGAGCTACTAAAAAAGCTTAACAAAAGTCCCTTAGTGACCTTGAGCCAAAAGGGATCAGAAAATATACTAACAAGCATGTGCATAGCAAAAACATAATCAGTTTTCAGACTTAGTGAAAACTGGCACATGCTGAAACATATCTCAAGTAGGCATGTTTACAAGCTCGATGCACTCACTACGGTGCAAGTCAAGACAAGGTAAGCATACATCTATCAAGAACACACAAAATGCAAGCTAGACATGGCAAGAACAATAGCATAGCATGCACGGATCAACTACAACCACATCGGCAAAATTGCAAACAAGTTGACAATCTGCCCAGATTCACGAAGTAACAAAAGTAGAGCTCGATTGACTCAAGCTAAGGTGCTCCAAAATTGCAAACCAAGACATGGATGGATAGAGTACTATAATATTAATAAAGCATCCTTACTGATCATCCTCAAAAGAGGCACAGATCACTAGGAAACAACATGAACATATGGCATCATGAGATAAACAGCGCAAAGACTTAGTGGAAATCCTAAGTCCCTGAAATCAGAATTACCAAGTGCCTCACTTGGCAAGCTCATGCTAGTCACCACACACATCACAAAAATACATGGATTGCACCTCTAGAAAGATGACAAAACCCTTAACAAAACATATGTAGAGCATCAGGGCATATCATGCACACAGTAATCATGGCAAAAATGACAAATGTCTAAATGGAGTAGGAGATCTGACAATTATCTCAAGTAGCACTCTTCTAACAACCTTTCGGGCATCAAGATAGACTCAAATGAAAATGATGCAATGGAATGAAATGATGTACTCTCTGAGACGAACATGTTGATATGCTATATGCCAAAAACGGAGCTATGGATGCAGAGATATAGCATGATGAACAGGAGCACGTGGATTAGGGTTTCGGGCAAAAGTCAACCCAAATCAAACACGGATCTGAGATCTGCACGGGAACCGAGGTTGGCCAGAATCTTCACCGGAGTTGAGGGTCGTGGCTGCCGGAGGAAGGAGGAGGCCGGAGCTCGTGGCGGCGAGGGGAAGGCGGCGGCGGCTGGCGTCGAGTGGCGGGGCGGCGAGGCGGAGAACGGCGTCGGCGCGGCGACCACGGCCAGGAGGCGGTGGCCCGCGCTGGCTCCGGCTCGCCGGCGAGGAGGAGGTAGGCGGCGGGGTCAGGCGCGGAGGAGTGGGGCGGCGCGGGGAGGCGCCTCTGGCCCGTGCGCGGCGCGAGCGGGCCGGCCACGGGCCCGGCAGGCTCGGCGGCGAAGGGGAAGTGGGGCGGCGGCGCGGCCAACGTGGCGGCGACACGTGGCAGCGGACACGGCGGGAGGACACGTCCGTCGGTGGAAATTGTGTCCGGCGCGCGCGAGGTGGCGGATCTAGGGTTTCGGGGGGAAGGAGAAGAAGAAAACGGAGGGGGTCTTTATATAGGCATAGAGGGAGCTAGGAGAGTCCAAATGAGGTGCGGTTTTCGGCCACGCGATTGTGATCGAACGCTCTAGACGATACGAGGGGTTTAGGTGGGTTTTGGGACAAATCGGAGGGGAGTTGGGCTGCAACACACACGAGGCCTTTTCGGTCCCTCGGTTAACCATTGGAGTATCAAACGAAGTCCAAATGGTACCAAACTTGACAGGCGGTTTACCGGTAGTAAACCAAGGCCGCATGACAAGTCTCGGTCCAATCCGGAAATGTTTAATCCCCACACACGAGAGAAAGGTAGAAATGACCACCGGAGGAGAACGAAGCGCTGGAATGCAAAACGGACAACGGGGAAAAAGCTCGAATGCATGAGATGAACACGTATGCAAATGCAATGCACATGATGACATGATATGAGATGCATGACAACGATAACAACACACGGAGACAAAAACCCGAACCCGAGAAAATAAAATAGCTTAACGCCGGAAACGGCAAGAGTTGGAGTACAAATTGGGAAAGTTACATCCGGGGTGTTACAACACTCCACCACTACGAAAGGATCTCGTCCCGAGATCTAGGACTGAAAGAACGTCGGGTACTCAGAACAGAGGTGATCCTCGCGTTCCCAGGTAGCTTCACCGTCGGAATGGTGTGACCACTTGACTTTGAGAAATTTGATTGACTTATTGCGAGTCTTGCGTTCAGTCTCTTCGAGAATAGCAACTGGGTGCTCACGATAGGAGAGATCTTCTTGGAGCTCAATGTCCTCGAAGTTGACGGTGCGGTCAGGAGTCTTGAAGCACTTTCGAAGCTGAGAGACATGGAACACATCATGAACATTTGCAAAGTTTGAAGGAAGCTCGAGTTGATAGGTGAGATCGCCTCTCTTGCTGACAATCTTGAAAGGTCCCACGTATCTGGGGGCAAGCTTCCCTTTGATACCGAAGCGACGAGTACCTTTCATAGGAGAGACGCGGAGGTAAACATGATCTCCGATCTCGGAAGCCAAATCACGGTGCTTACTATCATAGTAGCTCTTCTGGCGGGATTGGGCTGCTTTGAGGTTATCACGAATGACTTTACACATTTCCTCTGCCTCTGTGATTAAGTCATTACCCAAAAGCTGACGTTCACCGGTTTCAGACCAGTTGAGAGGGGTACGGCACTTCCTGCCATACAGAATTTCAAATGGGGCCTTACCCGAACTTGCTTGAAAACTGTTGTTGTAGGAGAATTCAGCATAAGGAAGACAATCCTCCCACTTCATGCCGAAGGAGATCACACAAGCCCTGAGCATATCTTCAAGAATTTGGTTGACACGCTCGACTTGACCGCTAGTTTGAGGATGGAAAGCTGTGCTGAAGCGGATGTTGGTGCCCATGGCCTTTTGAAAAGAATCCAAAAACTTGGAGGTAAAAATGCTACCACGGTCTGAAGAGATCACTTGAGGAATACCGTGCATAGAGACAATTCGAGAGGTATAGAGTTCCGCCAATTGAGCCGCAGTGATTGACTCTTTGATAGGCAGAAAGTGAGCCACTTTGGTGAGTTTGTCGATGACAACGAATATAGCATCATTGCCACGCTTGGACTTTGGAAACCCAGTCACGAAGTCCATTTCATTGTGGTCAAACTTCCATTCTGGAATGGCAAGAGGTTGGAGGAGACCAGCTGGTCTTTGGTGTTCTGCCTTCACTCTTCTGCAGACATCACACTCATTCATGAATTGAGCAATCTCTCACTTCATTCGAGTCCACCAATAAGCCTGCTTAAGGTCCTGATACATCTTCGTACTCCCAGGGTGGATGGAAAGGGGAGAATTGTGAGCCTCGTTCATGATCACTTTACGGAGGTCACCTTTGGGTACAACAATACGATCCTCGAAGAAGAGAGTATCCTTGTCATCAAGGCGGTAGCACTTGTACTTGGGTTGACTCTTGGCAATCCCAATCTTCACCTTTTTCACCATAGCATCAAGAAGCTGAGCTTGGCGAATCTGGTCTTCCAAGGTAGGAGAGACTTGAAGGTTGGCGAGGAAACCTTGAGGGACAACTTGCAGGTTCAGTTTGCGGAAAGCTTCACAAAGCTCGGGTTGATAAGGCTTGAGAATCAGACTGTTGCAGTAAGCTTTTCTGCTCAATGCGTCAGCAATCACATTGGCCTTGCCTGGAGTATACTTGATACTCGGATTATACTCTTGAATCATTTCGACCCATCGAGTTTGCGTGAGGTTGAGATTAGGCTGAGTGAAGATGTACTTGAGACTCTTGTGGTCAGTGAAAATGTCCACTTTTCTTCCCAATAAGAGATGTCTCCAAGTCAAAAGAGCATGCACAACTGCCGCCAACTCGAGATCATGAGTGGGGTAGTTCTTCTCATTGGGCTTCAACTGGCGAGAGGTATAAGCAACAACTTTCTTCTCTTGCATCAATACTGCGCCAAGACCTTGGAGAGAGGCATCACAAAAGACCTCGTACGGTTTGGATTCGTCAGGCGGAGTCAGAACTGGAGCAGTGATCAATTTCTCTTTCAAAGTGTTGAAAGCAATGTCACACTCCGGAGACCAAACGTACTTTATGTGCTTCTGGAGAAGGTTACAGAGAGGCTTCGCGATCTTAGAAAAGTTTTCAACGAATCTTCGGCAATAGCTTGCGAGACCGAGGAAACTACGGAGTTGCTTCGCGTTCTGAGGAGGTTCCCAATTCACAATTGCAGACACCTTCTCAGGATTCACGGCAATGCCCTTGGCAGAGATGATATGACCAAGATAAAGAACCTCATCGAGCCAAAATTCACACTTGGAGAACTTGGCGTAGAACTGATGTTCTCTGAGCTTATCGAGCACCAAACGCAAGTGCTTGGCATGATCTTCCTTGTTCTTCGAGAAAACCAGAATGTCGTCGAGATAGACCAAAACGAAGTCATTGGTGTAGGCGTTGAAGATGAAGTTCATCATGCGAGAGAACGTCGGAGGAGCATTGACGAGGCCAAAAGACATGACAGTGTATTCGTATGAACCATAGCTTGTCCTGAAAGCCGTTTTGGGAATATCTTGCTCACGAATTCGAATCTGATGATAACCCATACGGAGATCAAGCTTGGAGAATACTTGGGCACCTTTGAGTTGTTCGAACAGCTCATTGATGTTGGGAAGTGGGTATTTGTTCTTGATGGTCTTCTTGTTCAATGGACGGTAATCAACACAAAGTCGGTCCATTCCATCCTTCTTCACAAAAAGAACACCACAACCCCACGGAGAAGAACTAGGCCGGATGAGACCCATTTTCTCTTGAATATCGAGTTGCTTCTTCAGCTCCTTCAACTCTTCAGGTCCGAGCTTGTAAGGACGCTTGCACACAGGTTCCGTACCAGGCTCAAGATCAATGATGAATTCAACTGGCCGGTGCGGAGGCATTCTTGGAAGCTCTTCTGGAAAGACGTCTTGATATTCGCAAACGACTGGAATTTGCGAGATAGCATCCAGTTCACCTTTCTCATTGAGAGAAAACAGACGGATGGTATCATCACGAGCGGCAAAGACAATTACATCCTCAGACGAATGAGTCAATTGAATCTGCCTGGCTGCACAATCAAGCTGAGCCTTGTGCTTAGAAAGCCAATCTATTCCGAGAATAAGATCAATATCCGAGTCACCAAGAACATTTGGAGAGGACAAGAACTTATAGTCACCCAAAGTGATTGTAACATCCGGAACGCATACTCGAGATGTCATTTGATGGGCCAGAGAGACAATAGCCAATGGTTTCGGCAACACTTGAGTAACAAAATCATGCTTAGATGCAAAAGGTCTCGAGATGAAACAATGCGATGCACCAGTGTCAAAAAGAACTCTTGCGGGAACATCGTTAACAGGAAGGTTACCCATGATGACATCTGACGAGTCCTCTGCCTGAGCTGCATTCACCATATTGACCTTGGCGTACTTGGGGTTATGCTTGACCACAGCTGTACTTGCCGATCTCACAGGAGGAGGAGGAGGAAGACGCCTCTGGTTGAAACACTTGTTGGCATAGTGACCCTTCTATTGGCACCTGTTGCATGTGACCTCTGAAAGCGGACGGTGATACGGAGCACTCGATCTTGGAGCTTGAGACGAAATCTTGTTCTAAAAGCCAGGGTTGGGTGGGTGGGAAGATCCACTGCCACCTTTGCTCTTCTGCTGATACGGCTGACGGAACGGAGGAGGAGGAAGCCAATACTTCTGCTGCTTGGCCACTTGAGTAGAGGAAGAAGGAGTAACATCTCTGACTCGCTTCTTGGAAGCATCACACCTCAACTGAGCAGCCTCTTGCTTCAGTGCCATGTTGTATAACTCATCATACCTCAAGGGCTCAAAGAGGACAAGAGTGAGCTGGATTTGTTCTCTGAGACCACCCCTGAACTGGTATATCATGCTCTTCTCATCAGGGACGTCCTGCTTGGCAAAGCGGGCGAGCTTCTGAAACAACTTGTTGTAGTCATAGACAGACAAAGAGCCTTGCTTCAGGTTGCGGAATTCCTCACGCTTGCTTTCAACCACGCTCTGAGGAATATGATGAGCTCGGAAATCTTGACGGAATTCATCCCAAGTAATAACACGTCCACCTCTGGAATCCTTGTACTGCTGGAACCATTCTGCAGCTTGATCTTTGAGTTGGAAGGAAGCGAACTTGACAAAGTCCTCAGGCCTGACGTTACTGCACTCGAAATGCTTGCACAGATCCACAAGCCAATCGTCAGCATCGGTTGCCTCAACACAATTGCTGAAAGTCTTTGGCCTGTTAGCAAGGAACTGGTTGAGTGTAGCAAGGTGATTCTGATTGTTGCCTTGGTTCCCTTGGTTGCCTTGATTGCGCTCTTGAAGAATTTGCATGATCAACTGTGTGTTTGCATTGGTTGCGGCCATCACAGCTTGCCATGCCTCCGGAGGAGGTGGAGGTGGTGGCGGATCAGGATTCGGAGTCGTGCGCGTTGGAGGAGCCATCCTGAAGAGGTTGACATCCATTAGCACATTGATAGACAATATTGAAGCTGAATCCAACGGAATGAAAATTGCAACAAATAGTCTTCACATCCGAACAAAATGAACGAATGCATTCCTCTTGAAATGGTCACATATCCATAAATTGAGAAGCCACGTAGAATTAAGGTAGAGAAATAAATCAACAAGGTACGGATCAAGAACGAATAATCGGTAAGAAATCCCAATCTCAAACCAATATCCGTGGAAGAAGAACTAGAGCTACGAGAATTCCCACCTATGAAACTCCCGAACCTTTCCGGTTATGCAATCAGGTGTTGGGGATACAGGGGAAGCATAATATCTCACCCAAATCTAGCAAATCCTACATCCAGCTGTATCCATCCTTCAACACATAACCAAGAAAAACTTCGGAAACCATCTACCTCAACCTTCGAAAAGCATCCGTTATACAAGTTATGGCGATACTCCCGAACTCCCGCCCCAGTACTGGGTGGCGTCAAGGTTATCTCACCAACGAACTGCATAAAAGAGATTTTCGATGTCGGCGTACTAAACTCAGGTATTCCAGAACTGCAACGATAAAATTATGATGACAACACATCAGAGCTAAACTCCCCGGGACACTTCCACAAAACCCCTGACAGGAGGCACCAAGACAATGTTCTCATCATAAAACCATCGGAACGATTCCAAGATACCCGCGTGATCCTAAATTTTTTTTGTGAAATTTGAGAAGAGAAGAGTCAAAACTCTACGTCAGGATGCCTTACCAGAGCGATGAGGAGACTGGGAAGTAAAAAGAATTCCTAAACTCTCCGATATATAATTCCTAGATGACTCAAAACATTTTTCTAGACACAACTCGGCTGCTAAAAACGATCAAGCAATGGGGCTCCTAAGGTCGGGGAAGGCTCTGATTACCAACTTGTAACACTCTCGATGTGACTATATCTCCCATGTGTCGAGGCACGACTTAGAGGCATAATCGCATCGAAGGCATATGTCGCAAGTTAGGCAATCTTCACAACATCCCATGTAATATATATAATAAAGGGGAGATAACATAGTTGGCTTACACTCGCCACGTCAATCAAGTACATAAATAACATTACATCATCCAAACACTCATGGCCCGACTACGGCGCCAAAATAAAAGATAACCCAACATGCGACACGGTCCTGATCACCCCCAACTGGGCACCACTACTGATCATCAGGAAAGGAAACATAGTAACGTTGAGAGTCCTCGTCGAACTCCCACTTGAGCTCAAGTGCGTCACCTGGAGCGGAATCATCAGGCCCTGCATCTGGTGTAATAGTAATTTGTGAGCCACAGGGACTCAGCAATCTCGCACCCTCACGATCAAGACTATTTAAGCTTATAGGTAAGGTAAGGTAAGGTAAAAAATATATGTGGAGCTGCAGCAAGCGACTAGCATATATGGTGGCTATCCTGTTCGCAAAAGAGAGCGAGAAGAGGAGGCAAAGCGCGAGCGAGAAACTAGAGAACAACCTGCGCAAACATTACTCCAACACCATGTCCACTTCCCGGACTCCGCCGAGCAGAGGCCATCACGGTAACACACTCAGTTGAATCATTTTAATTAATTTAAGGTTCAAGTTATCTACAACCGGACAATAAAAAATTCCCATCTGCCCATAACCGCGGGCACGGCTTTCGAAAGTTCAATCCCTGCAGGGGAGTCCCAACTTAGCCCATGACAAGCTCTCACGGTCAACGAAGGAATAGACCTCCTCCCAAGACGTTCCGATCAGACTCGGTATCTCGGTTCTTCAAGACACTTCGACAGGTTAAAACAAGACCAGCAACACCGCCCGAATGTGCCGATAAATCCTGATAGGATCTGCACATATCTCTTTCTCAGGGCACAATCGGATAAGCAATCTGTACAACTAAAACCAGCCCTCGAGTTTCCCCGAGGTGGCGCTGCAAGGGGCTCTAGGTTGGACCAACACTCAGAGGAGCACTGGCCCGGGGGGCTTTCAATAAGATGACCCTCAGGCTCCGGAAACCCAAGGGAAAAGAGGCTAGGTGGCAAATGGTAAAACCAAGGTTGGGCATTGCGGGAAAAGCTTTAATCAAGGCGAACTATCAAGGGGTTCCCATTATAACCCAACCGCGTAAGGAACGCAAAATCCGGGAACATAACACCGATATGACGGAAACTAGGGCGGCAAGAGTGGAACAAAACACTAGGCGAGAGGCCGAGCCATACACCCTTTACCAAGTATATAGATGCATTAAGATAACAAGATAATATAATGATATCCCAACAAGTAAAATAGATGTTCCAACAAGGAACGGCCTCCAATCTTCACCTGCAACTAGCAACGCTATAAGAGGGGCTGAGCAAATCGGTAACATAGCCAATCAACGGTTTGCTAGGACATGGAGGGTTAGAGGTTTGACATGGAAAATTGGGAGGCTTGAAAGCAAATGGTAGGCATCGTAGCATTGGCATAGCAAAAGAGCGAGCAATCTAGCATAGCAAAGATAGTAGTGATTTCGAGGGTATGATCATCTTGCCTGCAAAGCTGTCAGAGTTGACTGGATCCTCGAAAGCAAACTCAACAGGCTCCTCATTAGCGAACTCGTCTTCCGGCTCTACCCAAACAAGACAAACAAGCAACAAGGAACACAATCAACCACGTGCAAACTCAAACAACACGATGCAAAGATGGTATGCTATGCGGAATGCGATGCGGGATGCATATGCAAGATTTGACAAGGGATGCATGAACCTGGCCTCAACTTGTGAATCCGAGTGTGCCACTGGAAAAATGAGATGAAATCGCTTGAAAACGATATAAAGAACGCCGGAATCAGAGTTACGGTTTGGAAATGGCAAGCGATTCAAATATGACACCGGTCTGCGATTTACAACAAGTAGCCATCTAAATGCAACGAAATGAACATGCTACAGCACTCAAACATGACAACAAAATACATGGCAGGGATGCATTCAAGATGCTTAACCAAAAGTCTAGCACTGAGCTACGGCCAAATCATCCATTAACAGGTTCAAACAAGCATGGTAAAAATGCATATGGTAAACAGGTCTCAGACTTAGTGAAATTAACACTTGTCTGGAATTTCAGATCAGGTGGCACTCTTCGAAGCAACAAAACTACATGCTACAGGACCTGAACATGGCAAAGTAAAACATAGCATGGAGCTGCTCAAAAATCTTAACAAAAGTCCCTTAGTGACCTTGAGCCAAAAGGGATCATAAAATATACTAACAAGCATGTGAACATAGCAAAAACATAATCAGTTTTTAGACTTAGTGAAAACTGGCACATGCTGAAACATATCTCAAGTAGGCATGTTTACGAGCTCGATGCACTCACTACGGTGCAAGTCAAGACAAGGTAAGCATACATCTATCAAGAACACACAAAATGCAAGCTAGACATGGCAAGAACAATAGCATAGCATGCACGGATCAACTACAACAACATCGGCAAAATTGCAAACAAGTTGACAATCTGCCCAGATTCACGAAGTAACAAAAGTAGAGCTCGATGGACTCAAGCTAGGGTGCTCCAAAATTGCAAACCAAGACATGGATGGATAGAGTACTACAATATTAATAAAGCATCCTTACTAATCATCCTCAAAAGAGGCACAGATCACTAGGAAACAACATGAACATATGGCATCATGAGATAAACAGCTCAAAGACTTAGTGGAAATCCTAAGTCCCTGAAATCAGAATTACCAAGTGCCTCACTTGGCAAGCTCGTGCTAGTCATCACACACATCACAAAAATACATGGGTTGCACCTCTGGAAAGATGACAAAACCCTTAACAAAACATATGTAGAGCATCAGGGCATATCATGCACACAATAATCATGGCAAAAATGACAAATGTCTAAATGGAGTAGGAGATCTGACAATTATCTCAAGTAGCACTCTTCTAACAGCCTTTCGGGCATCAAGATGTACTCAAATGAAAATGATGCAATGGAATGAAATGATGTACTCTCGAAGATGAACATTTTGATATGCTATATGCCAAAAACGGAGCTACGGATGCGGAGATATATCATGATGAACAGGAGCATGTGGATTAGGGTTTCGGGCAAAAGTCAACCCAAATCAAATCCGGATCTCAGATCTGCACGGGAACCGAGGTTGGCCGGAATCTTCACCGGAGTTGAGGGCCGCGGCTGCCGGAGGAAGGAGGAAGCAGGAGCTCGTGGCGGCGAGGGGAAGGCGGCGGCGGCGGCCGACGTCGAGTGGCAGGGCGGCGAGGCGGAGCACGGCGGCGGCGCGGCGACCACGGCGAGGAGGCGGTGGCCAGCGCGGGCTCCAGCTCACCGGCGAGGAGGAGCAAGGCGGCGGGGTCGAGCGCGGAGGAGTGGGGCTGCGCGGGGAGGCGCCTTTGGCCCGGGCACGGCGCGAGCGGGCCGGCCACGGGCCCGGTGGGCTCGGCGGTGAAGGGGAAGTGGGGCGGCGGCGCGGCCAACGGGGCGGCGACACGTGGCAGCGGACACGGCGGGCGTACACGTCCGTCGGTGGAAATTGTGTCCGGCGCGCGCGAGGTGGCGGATCTAGGGTTTCGGGGGGAAGGAGAAGAAGAAAACGAAGGGGGTCTTTATATAGGCATAGAGGGAGCTAGGAGAGTCCAAATGAGGTGCGGTTTTCGGCCACGCGATCGTGATCGAACGCTCTAGATGATAGGAGGGGTTTTGGTGGGGTTTGGGCCAAATTGAAGGGGTGTTGGGCTGCAACACACACGAGGCCTTTTCGGTCCCTCAATAAACCGTTGGAGTATCAAACGAAGTCCAAATGGTACGAAACTTGACAGGCGGTCTACCGGTAGTAAACCAAGGCCGCATGACAAGTCTCGGTCCAATCCGGAAATGTTTAATCCCCACACACGAGAGAAAGGTATAAATGACCACCGGAGGAGAACGAAGCGCCGGAATGCAAAACGGACAACGGGGAAAAAGCTCGAATGCATGAGATGAACACGTATGCAAATGCAATGCACATGATGACATGATATGAGATGCATGACAACGATAACAACACATGGAGACAAAAACCTGAACCCGAGAAAATAAAATAACTTAATGCCGGAAACGGCAAGAGTTGGAGTACAAATTGGGAAAGTTACATCCGGGGTGTTACAGCGGCCCAGACCGACATTAAATGAGCGCATTCATGAGACTGGTTCTACCGCCGTGCTTCGCACACAGGTGGCTAGTGGGTGTCTGTTTCTCCAGCTTTAGTTGAATCAAGTTTGACTACGTCCGGTCCTTGTTGAAGGTTAAAACAACACACTTGACGAAAAATCATTGTGGTTTTTGATGCGTAGGTAAGAACGGTTCTTACTAGAAGCCCGCAGCAGTCACGTAAAACTTGCAACAACAAAGTAGAGGACGTCTAACTTGTTTTTGCAGGGCATGTTGTGATGTGATATGGTCAATACGTGATGATACAAATTTTTGTATGAGATGATCATGTTTTGTAACAGTTATCGGCAATTGGCAGGAGCCATATGGTTGTCCCTTTATTGTATGAAATGCAATCGCCATGTAATTGCTTGACTTTATCACTAAGCGGTAGCGATAGTCATAGAAGCAATAGTTGGTGAGACGACAACGATGCTACGATGGAGATCAAGGTGTCAAGCTGGTGACGATGGTGATCATGACGGTGGTTTGGAGATGGAGATCGAAGGCACAAGATGATGATGGCCATATCATATCACTTATATTGATTGCATGTGATGTTTATCCTTTATGTATCTTATTTTGCTTAGTACGGCGGTAGCATAATAAGATGATCTCTCACTAAATTTCAAGGTATAAGTGTTCTCCCTGAGTATGCACCGTTGCTACAGTTCGTCGTGCCGAGACACCACATGATGATCGGGTGTGATAAGCTCTACGTTCACATACAACGGGTGCAAGCAGTTTTGTACAAGCAGAATACTCAGGTTAAACTTGACAAGCCTAGCATATGCATATATGGCCTCGGAACACTGAGACCAAAAGGTCGAGCGTGAATCATATAGTAGATATGATCAACATAGTGATGTTCACCATTGAAAACTTCTCCATCTCACGTGATGATCGGACATGGTTTAGTTTATATGGATCACGTGATCATTTAGATGAATAGAGGGATGTCTATCTAAGTGGGAGTTCTTAAGTAATATGATTAATTGAACTTCAATTTATCATGAACTTAGTGCGTGATAGTATTTTGCATGTCTATGTTGTTGTAGATAAATGGCCCGTGCTACTGTTCCTTCGAATTTTAATGCGTTCCTAGAGAAAGCTAAGTTGAAAGATGATGGTAGCAAGTACACAGACTGGGTCCATAACTTGAGGATTATCCTCATTGCTGCATAGAAGAATTACGTCCTGGAAGCACCGGTAGGTGCAAATCCCGCTGCAGGAGCAACTCTAGATGTTATGAACGTGTGGCAGCGCAAAGCTGATGACTACTCGATAGTTCAGTGTGCCATGCTTTACATCTTAGAATCGGGACTTCAACGATGTTTTGAACGTCATGGAGCATATGAGATGTTCCAGGAGTTGAAGTCAATATTTCAAGCAAATGCCCAGATTGAGAGATATGAAGTCTCCAATAAGTTCTATAGCTGCAAGATGGAGGAGAATAGTTTTTTCGGTGAACATATACTCAGAATGTTTGTGTACCACAACCACTTGACTCAACAGGGAGTTAATCTTCCTGATGATAGTGTCATTCACAGAGTTCTTCAATCACTGCCACCAAGCTACAAAAGCTTCATGATGAACTATAACATGCAAGGGATGGATAAGACAATTCCCGAGCTCTTCACAATGCTAAAGGCTGCGGAGGTAGAAATCAAGAAGGAGCATCAAGTGTTGATGGTCAACAAGACCACTAGTTTCAAGAACAAAGGCACATGGAAGAAGGGGAACTTCAGGAAGAATGGCAAGCAAGTTTCTGCTCAAGTGAAGAAGCCCAAGTCTGGACCTAAGCCTGAGACTGAGTGCTTGTACTGCAAAGGGACTGGTCACTGGAAGCGGAACTACCCCAAGTATTTGGTGGATAAGAAGGATTGCAAAGTGAAAGGTATATTTGATATACATGTTATTGATGTGTACCTTACTAATGCTCGCAGTAGCGCCTGGGTATTCGATACTGGTTTTGTTGCTCATATTTGCAACTCGAAACAGGGGCTACAGATTAAGCAAAGATTAGCTAAGGATGAGGTGACGATGCGCATGGGAAATGGTTCCAAAGTCGATGTGATCGCAGTCGGCACACTACCTCTACATCTACCTTCAGGATTAGTTTTAGACCTGAATAATTGTTATTTGGTGCCAGCGTTAAGCATGAACATTATATCTTGATCTTGTTTGATGTGAGACGGTTATTCATTTAAATCAAAGAATAATGGTTGTTCTATTTATATGAGTAATATCTTTTATGGTCATGCACCCTTGATGAGTGGTCTATTTTTATTGAATCTCGATAGTAGTGATACACAATTCATAGTTTTAAGCCAAAAGATATAAGTTTAATAATGATAGTGCAACTTATTCCGTTTAGGTCATATTGGTGTAAAGCGCATGAAGAAACTCCATGCCGATGGGCTTTTGGAATCACTTGATGCTTGCAAACCATACCTCATGGGCAAGATGACTAAGACTCTGTTCTCCGGAACAATGGAGCGAGTAACAGACTTATTGGAAATAATACACACTGATGTATACGGTCCAATGAGTGTTGATGCTCGCGGCGGGTACCGTTATTTTCTGACCTTCACAGATGATTTGAGCAGAATATGGGTATATCTACTTGATGAAACATAAGTTTGAAACATTTGAAAAGTTCAAAGAATTTCAGAGTGAAGTGGAAAATCATCGTAACAAGAAAATTAAGTTTCTACGATCTAGTCATGGAGGTGAACATTTGAGTTATGAGTTTGGTCTTCATTTGAAACAACACGGAATAGTTTCGCAACTCACACCACCTGGAACACCACAGCGTAATGGTGTGTCTGAACATCGTAACCGCACTTTATTAGATATGGTGCGATCTATGATGTCTCTTACTGATTTACCGCTATCGTTTTGGTGTTATGCTTTAGAGACGGTTGCATTCATGTTAAATAGGGCACCATTGAAATCCATTGAGACGACACCATATGAACTGTGGTTTGGCAAGAAACCCAAGTTGTCGTTTCTTAAAGTTTGGGGCTGCGATGCTTATGTGAAAAAGCTTCAACCTGGTAAGCTCAAGCCCAAATCAGAGAAATGTGTGTTCATAGGATACCCAAAGGAGACTGTTGGGTACACCTTCTATCACAGATCCGAAGGGAGGATATTCATTGCTAAGAATGGATCCTTTCTAGAGGAGTTTCTCTCGAAAGAAGTGAGTGGGAGGAAAGTAGAACTTGATGAGGTAACTGTACCTTCTCCCTTATTGGAAGGTAGTTCATCACAGAATCAGTTCCAGTGATTCCTACACCAATTAGTGAGGAAGCTAATGATAATGATCATGAAACTTCTGATCAAGTTACTACCGAACCTCGTAGGTCAACCAAAGTAAGATCCGCTCCAGAGTAGTACGGTAATCCTGTTTTGGAGGTCATGTTACTTGACCATTGAGGGAGTCCTGGATTAGGGGGTCTCCGGATAGCCGGACTATCTCCATTTGCCGGACTGTTAGACTATGAAGATACAAGATTGAAGACTTCGTCTCATGTCCGGACGGGACTCTACTTGGCGTGGAAGGCAAGCTAGGCAATACGTATATGGATATCTCCTCCTTTGTAACCGACCTTGTGTAACCCTAACCCTCTCCGGTGTCTATATAAACCGAGGGGTCTTAGTCCGTAGGACAACAATCACAACATACAATCATACCATAGGCTAGCTTCTAGGGTTTAGCCTCTCTGATCTCGTGGTAGATCCACTCTTGTAACACCCATATCATCAATATTAATGAAGCAGGACGTAGGGTTTTACCTCCATCAAGAGGGCCCGAACCTGGGTAAAACTTTGTGTCTCTTGCCTCCTGTTACCATCCGGCCTAGACGCACAGTTCGGGACCCCCTACCCGAGATCCGCCGGTTTTGACACCGACATTGGTGCTTTCATTGAGAGTTCCGCTGTGCCGTTGCCACAAGGAAGGATGTCTCGTCCCGTCTTTAAAGACGGCACTATCGCTCAGGGAGCTCTGGCTATCGGCCAAACTCTCCGGCTAGGTGGCTTTCTTATGAACGCCTGTTCGGCCGCTGCGCCGATGATGACTTCTCGGGTCATCAAAAGCAATCTTCATGTCAACTCGGAACTCGCCGAACAGTTAGATCCAATGGAGCTCTCTTCCCCGAACGAGCTCTTGGATCGCATCGCTGCCCTGGGAGTCGCTACAAACTACGATCAGGTTGGGCCTAAACCCGATCTGAGAGAAATTAACTCTCCCCAGGTCACCCATCACGTTGCAGTGGTGGAAGAACAATGCGGCAACCCTTCATCCATCTTAAGGACTAGCTACATCCGGATTCCCGATCCCTCTAAGCCGGATACCCACGGAGGGGAGGATGTCACTCAAAGCCTGAACCCAGAATCAGGCAGCGGGCTAGATTTACCAGAAAACATCCAAGAATCCAAACTTTCGAGTTCAGAAACTCCTTGGCCACTGAGCCTCAGATTGGGTGAGGATTCGGATTCAATTCCACCCACCCACCCAAACATACGCGATCTATCCCAAATTAGGCAAGAGCCCGAAGAAACATTACACCATTACTGGGCCAGATTCCTCCTGGTCAAGAACAAGATAAAGGACTGCCGCGAGGAAGATGCAATTTTACTCTTCTGCAATAATTGCACGGACAAGGGAATCCTCAACGCCATAAGTCGTCACGAAATTACACGCTTTGCCGACTTGGTGTCCATAGTACGAAATTACTGTGTGATGGAAAGCGCCTAGAAAACCGAAATAAAATTTTGGGATAATCCGGCCCTGAATACAAACCCAGTCCGAAATAAAAGGGTGCATTATCACAATACACCTGGGTTAACTACCAAAAAGCAAAAGCCCTCTACGGGGCAAGGAACCGTACTGGAGGGATGGCTCAACGGACCCTGCAAAATTCATAGTACAGTGGATGCGATACCAACGCACAGCCTTAGAGCATGCTGGATACTCCGGCAGGTGGCCAAAAGTGGTGAGGATTTACTCCTCCCAAAAACCACAGAGCACCACCCCGAGGACAACAATACGATCTTAACGGTCTTCGAGACCTTCGCGTCAAATAATAGACGGAAGCGAACACTCCGCAGCATGTCCGAAATCTTCCACATAGCAGAAACAAATCCTTGGAGTGACACAGCTATTACCTTCAAGGCCAGTGACGAACCTAAATTCCGAACAGCCCGAGTACCAGCCGCACTGGTCCTCAATCCAATCGTGGACGGCTTTCGACTCACCAAGGTACTCATGGACGGCGGCAGCGGATTAAACCTCATCTATGAGGAAACTCTTCAACAGATGGAAATAGACTGGAGCCGCATTAAGCAAAGCAGCACAACCTTTAGAGGAATCATCCCCAGCCGGGAAGCACGCTGCGCCGGAAAAATCACACTAGACGTGGTATTCGGCACGCCGGATAATTACAGGTCCGAAGAAATTACATTCCAAGTGGCCCCGTTCAGCAGCGGATACCACGCTCTATTAGGGTGGGAGGCATTTACAATCTTCCAAGCCATACCCCATTACGAGTACATGAAGCTCAAAATGCCCAGGCCCAACAGAATCATCACTCTTGTTAGTGATCCGGACATAGAACTCCGCGCTGAAAATAAGACAGTTGCACTGGCCCTTGAGGCACTATCCGAAGCCCTAGCGGCCGAAGAACTAACTGCGCTGCACTCCACGGTGAACAGGGACGACGTGATACTCGATAAAAGATCCAAGTCCACCTCCTTTAAGCCGGCGGACGAAATAATCAAATTCCAAGTCCATCCAACGGACCCTACAAAAACAGCTTCCATCGGGGCACAATTAAACCTTGATGTCAACGCCGCACTGCGAGAGTTCCTACGCGAAAACTGGGACATTTTTTCCTGGCACCCTTCAGACATTCCAGGAATCCCACGCAGGCTGGCTGAACACAACCTAAATATCCTAAAAGGATTCATGCCAGTCAAGCAGGCTCTTCGACGTTTCTCCGAACCTAAAAACAAGCCATGGGAGAGGAACTAGCCAAGCTATTGGAGGCCGGATTCATCAGAGACATAAAACATCCGGACTGGCTAGCAAACCTGGTGATGGTACCAAAGAAGGACAAATCCTGGCGCTTGTGCGTCGATTTTAAGGACCTTAACAAGGCCTGCCCAAAGGATCCCTTCCCCCTCCCCCGCATCGATCAAATCATCGATGCTACCGCAGGACACGATTCATTGTGTTTCCTCGACGCATACTCCGGCTACCATCAAATCAAAATGGCAGAGCCAGACCAAGCCGCAACGGCATTCATCACACCATACGGCCCATTCTGCTTCAACACAATGCCCTTCGGGCTAAAAAACGCCGGTGCAACATATCAGCGCATGATTCAGACATGCCTGGCAAACCAGATCGGCAAAATAGTGGAGGCATACGTGGATGACGTAGTCGTTAAAACCAAGCATGTCGAAACTCTAGTAGATGACTTGAGGCTCACATTCGACAACCTCCGAACATATGACATCAAGCTCTATCCGGAAAAATGCGTTTTCGGCGTTCCAGTAGGAAAACTCCTGGGATTCATTGTCTCCAGTAGAGGTATTGAAGCTAATCCGGCCAAAATTCAAGCGTTGTCACAGTTGGCTACCCCAACAGACCTCAAACAAATACAAAAATTAACTGGATGCGTGGCGGCTCTAAGCCGCTTTATCTCCCGCTTGGGAGAAAATGCATTACCCCTTTATCGCCACCTCCGGCGCACCGAACACTTCGAGTGGACGGACGCCACCACAGCTGGACTCAATGAAATAAAGGCCATATTGGCAACAAACCCAATCCTGGCCGCGCCAAACATTGGCGAACCAATGCTATTATACATTGCGGCAACTCATCAAGTAGTAAGCGCATTGCTTGTCGTCGAGCGAGAAGTGGACGGACACAAGTTTCCCCTTCAAAAGCCGGTTTACTACGTGTCCACTGTCCTTACTCCATGCAAATCACGGTACCCGCATTATCAAAAGATAGCGTACGCGGTATTCATGGCATCCCGGAAGCTATGACACTACTTTCAAGAGTGTTCGATAACGGTAGCCTCGGAAGTACCACTTAACGATATTATAAACAACCGCGACGCGACGGGCCGGATTGCGAAATGGGCCATTGAGATCCTCCCATTCGACATAACTTACAAGCCACGGCGAGCTATTAAATCGCAAGTCTTGGATGACTTCGTAACTGAATGGACGGAAGCCGAACTCCCTAAAGAGTACGGCACATATTCAAACTGGATCATGCACTTCGACGGCTCCAAAATGTTGGCTGGTCTGGGGGCTGGCGTCATTTTGACATCCCCAACAGGAGACACCGTTCAATACATACTATAGATAATGTATACAGACTCCAACAACGCAGCCGAATATTAGGCCCTTCTACATGGTCTCCGGATGGTAGTATCCATGGGCATTCAACGCCTAGAGGTGCGCGGGGATTCAAACCTCGCGATATCCCAAATAAATGGAGACTTTGATGCCAAGGATCCAAAAATGGCCGCTTATCACAATGTCGTCCTAAAAATGTTAGCTCAGTTTGAGGGGCTCGAATTTCACCATGTGGCTCGGGAAAACAATCAGGCGGCGGATATCCTCGCCTGCATTGGCGCCAAACGCGATGCGGTCCCTCCCAACATTTTTCTGGAAAGGATTTTCAAGCCATCCATAGCATGGGAAGGGGACACCGGTAACAATAGTCCGGACCCAGCCAAAATACCTGATACCGAACTCTCTGTCACAATCGGAGGCTCCGCCACCGAAATAACACAATCATCCCACGAAATAATGGCCATTATTGCCCCGTGGACAGAACCATTCCTGGCCTACTTGACTAGACAGGAACTCCTGGAGGACCAAAATGAGGCACGCTGCATAGTGCGGCGATCAAAGGCCTACAGGGTCCACGAGGGAGAATTGTAGAAAAAAGCGCTACCGCAGTCCTTCAACGGTGCATCTCCGAATAGGAAGGACGGAACCTTTTGGCAGAAATTCATGCCGGCCTCGGCGGTCATCATGCCGCAGCCCGGGCTCTTGTGAGCAAGGCCTTCCGTACATGATTCTATTGGCCAACGGCCAGGGCAGACGCACAGGACTTAGTCCAGCGTTGCTCCGGTTGCCAGCTCTTTGCAAATCAAAGCCATATGCCACCCACCGCCCTCTGAACAATCCCCATTACATGGACCTTCGCGGTCTGGGGGCTTGACATGGTTGGACCCCTTAAAGGTGGAACACACAAGAAAAAAATACTTATTGGTCATGGTGGATAAATTCACCAAATGGATAGAGGCCAAATCGGTTAAAACAGCCGAATCCGGACCGGTGATAGATTTCATATCCGGGGTTGTACATCGCTATGGTGTCCCCCACAGCATCATCACTAATAACGGCACGAACTTCACGACCGACGAGGTAAAACTCTGGTGCAGCAAAATGGGCATCAAGCTCGATTATGCTTCAGTCTGCCACCCACAAACCAACGGTCAAGTCGAACAAGCAAATGGTCTTATAATGAGCGGCATTAAACCCAGACTAGTGCGCTCCTTAACTGAGTCTGACACACACTGGGTAGAGGAGCTCGACTCTGTACTCTGGGGGCTGCAGACCACGCCGAATCGTAGTACCGGATACACACCATTTTTTATGGTGTACGGCGCAGAGGCAGTCCTGCCCTGTGACATAATTCATGACTCACCTCGAGTGCGCATGTACGAAAAAGAGAAGCCGAGCTCGATCGGCAGGACAGTCTGGACACCTTGGAGGAAGAGCGCGATGTAGCCAAAGCCCGTTCCGCATTTTACCAGCAACAGGCTCGCAGATACCAAAGCAGAGAAGTACGAGCCAAAACTTATAACGTTGGCGAACTAGTTCTCCGGCTGCCGGATAAGAAAAAGAACAAGCTAGGGCCCAAATGGGAAGGTCCCTTCATCATTGACCCAGTTCTGACCGGCGGAGCATACCGACTGCGGGATGCATCGACTAGTCGACTCGAGCCGAACCCATGGAACGCAGCCAGGCTCCGAAGATTGTATGCCTAGCACCGGACTTTATGTTAGTCCCCTCCCTTTGTCCATTTTCTGCATATGCGTCATCTGTCTTGTTTCCCTTTCTTTCTTTCATTCCTCTAGGCCTTCAAGGCTCACTATCATGGAATTGTCACGACAGATGTCCTTAGTGTCAGGACTTAGTCGTGAGGCCAACGCATCTATGTGGTAGCTTGAGAGGGGTTGAGCGGGACGAGAGACGCGATGTTTTACCCAGGTTCGGCCCCTCACGGTGGAGGTAAAAGCCTACATCCTGCTTCATTGATATTGATGATGATGATCACGGTTACAAGAATGCTCTATCTCGAGAGCTATTGTCTAAACCTAACTTGTCCAACTTGTGGAACTTGTCCATCTTCTCCCTCTTGGGGTGCCCTGCCCCTCCTTATATATGTTGAAGGGGCGGTTTACATGACTAGTCCTATTAGGACTAGGATTACTCTATTACAAGTGGAGTCCTAGTCTTGCCTCCTTTGTAAGGGAATATTCCTTGTGCTTTTCTCATAAACCAGCCCACCATTAAACGTGAACCGGCCTTCTGGGCCATGGGCCTCGTCATCCATCTGACCCGCCCGCCGGGATACTAATGAACCGCCAAGACCGGGCGGGTAGCCCGTGAACCGCCAAGCTCCGGGCGGGTTACTAGTGAGTCATCCAGCCCGGCCGGTTTATACTTCCGGCCGGTTTACGCCACGGGGTATATCCCCGACATTAGCCCCCAGTTTAATTTGGATTTATCCATGTTAAACTGATCTGCAACATAAACTCAAGAGCAAATTTGACAGGTTATGCTCCGGGTTAAAAAAATTTGTAAACCGGTACCTGATCATCCTTAAGTCCTTGTTATTTCCTACTTCTGGGAAATCCGGGTCAACAGACCAGCTTCATAATCAATTTGCCGACATTGGTTTGTCACCGAGAAATATTGTGAAGAATAACTCCTTTGACTCAGCTCCCAAAGCGCCGGTTTTAAGAAATATGGGTCTGAAAATACTTATCTGATATTTAGCCGGTTTGAAGATGTAAAACTTGCCGGTTCAATATTACCACAATGGCCGGTTTATAAATATTGATGGCGTCGGGTCATAATTGTTGTCGACACCGGGTCATGTAATTGATCTTCCTGATTTGCTCAAAACTGATAAAATGAAGATGTTCCTCCTTTATATGCATAATACCTGTAGCCCCCAAGTCTTAAGAAGAGAACATAGTGATAACTTAAGACTTGCTCCAATAAGTGTTTCAACCTTGAAGAAATTTGATTAGTTCATCTCAATCATATAAACTGAATACTCCATATATGTAGCCCCCAAGTGCCGGGTTGTCATGCTTGCAGCAACCTAGGACTTGTAATTTGCTTATAAAAACTTCAATCAGTGTAACCCCCAAGGACCGGGTCTTTATGCAATAATGAGCAGGAACTTTGTAAATATAATAATGTAGATTTTAGCAGTGATGTGCAGCCCCCAAGGGACGGCTTAGTAAGATAATACTGAACCAGGACTTGATATATACTTCAATGAAAATAACATCTTATAATGTAGCATCCATCGTAGGGCTTGAACCCACGTCCACAAGGTTAAGAGCTTTGTGCTTTACCAACTGAGCAATGGATCCTTCAATATTATGGACGAAAACTTGTGTACCATGAATTGTTGACAGGAGCAATTGGTAGCCCCCAAGGGCCGGCTCATTATAATATGATGAGTCGGGTCTTTAATAAGACTAGTAAAAATGACTTTGCATTAGCCCCCAAGTGTCATGGTGCATGCTTGCAGCGACATGAGACTTGCATGTAATCTCAATTTGAATAATGTAGCCCCCAAGTGCCGGGTTGTAAGCCTGCAGCGACTCGGGACTATTCCTTCCATTGTAGAATAAATCATATCCTTTGATAAAATAATAGCCATTGCGCTAAAGCGACTTTGAAAACTCAATAATACCGGTTATTAATAACCATAAAAATCTAGCCATGTTGGCTATTCAAGATAATATAATCCGGTATGAAAACCTTATTCATTCAATATCATAGTGAAAATTCAGCCAAGTTTGGCTATTTGAATAATATAACCCAATGATTTATAAGCGCATGATTCCAATGGCGCAATCCAAATATATATACTGGCGACTTATAGTCCAAAGCCAGGCCGGTTTAGCAAACCTGTTTCTGCATACAACAAGTTTAAAGTGTCCTGGCGGTTTACCACCGGACGGGTCATAATGCCCAACATATAACCCGGGTTTATAACCAAGGCTGCACTTAAGAATAATCAAATATGAAATACATCATACCTATGACATTGAATCACATTGTTGGTTTTACCAACTTTTGTAGTAAGAGTGATAACCCCAATCTTGAGTAATGATAACTCCTTTCATATTGTGCCGGTTTATGATAAAACCGTACCGGGTTGTGATAAACACCGGTTTAACCATATATAATACTGGCGACTCGTAGTCAAACCGGACCGGGCTGATAGTCTCCGGATTATAACTTGATCGTGTACTGACAACTTGTAGTTGAAAGCCGAGCCGGGTTGATAAACACTGGTTTACTCCATTATAGGATGGTAACAGAAAATCAAACTGGGCAGATAGTCTCCGGATTAAGATTTGACCGTGTTCCGTCAATTTGTAATTGACAGTTTGAACCGGTTTAAGAATTGTCGGTTTAAAAAAGCAACAAAAGAAATAATTATCAAGGAAAATATTGAAGCAAAGGCAATGATAAAACTATTTGCAAAAAGAGGCTTATTTGAGCAGATCAGATGGCGTTACCATGGTCGGACACGACCAAGCTCCCGATAGGTGTAGCTATGGTCCAAGTCAGCCAGGTCCCCAAATGAAACCGTGGCATTTATGCCGATCAAGTGGCATGGCAATGGTTCGGGTTCGACCAAGTCCCCAAGTGATTCTGTGGCCTTAGGCCGATCAAGAGGCATGACTGGTTCAGACGTGACCAAGTCCCCAAGTGATCTGGTGGCTCTCGCCTATCAAGAGGTGTTGCATTGGTTCGGACACGACCAAGCCCCCAAGTGATATAACATGATGCTTTTGAAAAGCTAACTCAAGGGGTAAACCGGAGGCTGCTTTAGAACAACTCCGTGTAACCACACATGATGTAAAAGAACAGAGACCCCGCTTTATGAAGCAGAAGCCCCCATGTGATCAATAATATGTCAGGCCAGTAAGGCGGGATACCCATGCTTGAACCGCCCATCATGGCAGCAGGTCCTCTTTGGCAATTTTTAACTTTTTGCAAGAGATAAATTCTTCTTGAACCTGATATTAAGAGCTTCAAAGCTTTATGGGAGACATCTTTCCCTTGAACTGGATTTTAAACCGGAATCTTCATTTTTAGCCGGAAAATTTTCTGACGGCCTTTGAATTTTCATCAATATAACAGTAGCCTCCAGGACTGGGTTATCTTTCCCTCCATTGTCCTGGGGTTCTTAAATTTGCTAAAACTGGCAAGATCGCTGAGTCATGTCATCGTAGCCCCCGAGTCTCAAAGGTGACTCGAGGAGTTGGCTTGAGACTCTCCATATTTGACCGTGATATAAACCGGCATAACTTGTATATCATTGGCATTTATAGCACGATGTGAATCCATAGAAGGTTGAGGTGACTGCGACGGGTTGTAAATGATCCCATATGAGCCGTATGAGCAAGTCGGCCAATGGTTCCTTCCAACTGGTGATTTGAAGTTAACCAAACTGTAGTGGCGGCGACTTGTGCGCCTGCCCATTGAACCATCCAGTGCAAACGGCGGTTTGATGATAATTTGTCTCCAATTTGAAAGAAAACCGGGCTACCCAAGCTGTGACTTGCTCATACCCAATAAGCAGCTCATGCAGACAGATGCGGCCCGGTATGTTGATGTAGACTAGGCCGCGAGAGACGGACGACAAAAGCGACTGCAACATCAGAGGAAGCTCGGATAGATGAATCGGCCGTGGCATTGTAAACCGGTGCGGACGGGGAAGATCGGCACCGGTGTCGTAAACCGGCACGGACGGGCGAGTTAATCGCAGGCGTGGTCCCGGCAAGCTGATGTAAACCTGGCCACAAGAACGGCGACTTGCTCACATTCATTCAACAGGTGGTATGACACGGATGAAACGTCAGTGCAGAACGTTGCTAACGTGTGCTTCGTACCCACGGTATAGACCATGTTTACAATGAATAATTATCCTTCATATCAAAATATACGGTCGAAAGTAATCGTTCTCTTTATAAAAACAATATATGTCAACAAAATAACTTAGATAAACATCACCTGACTTGTCCGGACGATGGATAATCCATATATATAGCGCCCCTGAATAATCCATGACAGTTTCACGGTGCTTTAACCACTCTCTCGAAGAGATCTTAAACCGGGGCGACTTTTATTTCAGGAGACCTTAAACCGGGGCGGCAACAGTGGGTTACGACAGCAGGTCAACAGAGGAGTCCGAGCCCGTGGAGAATCTGCTTCCGGGTCGTGGCCCTCCGTTTTTTTCCTCATCCTTGCGCGCAGGAGTTGTCGCTGCCTGTGATTTGCTTTATCTCTTTTGGTTGCCACAATCCATGCTTCCACTACGTGATACTTCTCCTTCAACCATGTGGAAATATATACGTTTTTAGTTCAGCTAGTCTGCCTTGGACCGTGACTTCCCTTGCCTAGACTGCCAGTGGCTTGGAGTCAAATGCGGAGCAAGGCAAGTCACGGATCCTAGGTGGCTCCCCGAGTCGTAGCAGGTTGGACTCCTCTATGTCCGGGTCTCCCTCGAGGTCGGGGCCTTTTACCTTCTTTTTTTCTTTTGCAACGAACAGGAATCGGCCGGTGGCTGCACCAGAGGCCACATGGGGGTACCGCCGTGATTACCCTCGGGATCCAGAGTCCATCATATCGCATCCATTATCTGGTTCTTTATGCCGCAGAGGAAAAATCAACTTCCAAACTTGATCCTGACTCGGATGATGGAGTCGTCAAATCCTGTCGGTGTCGACGATTTTGAATCTTTTCTCGGTTTGATCTCGTGCGTGCTTTCGATATGCGACAGTGGCGGCGCCGTACTCGACGCACCCTAATTTCTTTTAAACCTTAAATCCCAGATCTTAAACCTAGACTGATCAACTTGAAGCCGATACAGATCCTTCTGAACCGGCTTTCTTCATCCGGAAAACTGCAAAACTTCTCGATCCCTGGGAGAGATCCCTTCAAGAACTCAACACCACCGTGCGCAGGCCCCATGGTGGGCGCCAACTGTCGTGGAATTGTCACGGCAGATGTCCTTAGTGTCAGGACTTAGTCGTGAGGCCAACGCATCTATGTGGTAGCTTGAGAGGGGTTGAGCGGGACGAGAGACGCGATGTTTTACCCAGGTTCGGCCCCTCACGGTGGAGGTAAAACCCTACATCCTGCTTCATTGATATTGATGATGATGATCACGGTTACAAGAGTGCTCTATCTCGAGAGCTATTGTCTAAACCTAACTTGTCCAACTTGTGGAACTTGTCCATCTTCTCCCTCTTGGGGTGCCCTGCCCCTCCTTATATATGTTGAAGGGGCGGTTTACATGACTAGTCCTATTAGGACTAGGATTACTCTATTACAAGTGGAGTCCTAGTCTTGCCTCCTTTGTAAGGGAATATTCCTTGTGCTTTTCTCATAAACCGGCCCACCATTAAACGTGAACCGGCCTTTTGGGCCATGGGCCTCGTCATCCATCTGACCCGCCCGCCGGGTTACTAATGAACCGCCAAGACCGGGCGGGTAGCCCGTGAACCGCCAAGCTCCGGGCGAGTTACCAGTGAGTCATCCAGTCCGGCCGGTTTATACTTCCGGCCAGTTTACGCCACGGGGTATATCCCCGACAGTCACCTTGTGCCACACCTGTACATTACAGATGTGCTAGCCGCACTCTCTACACCTGGGGGCTTCCTTCACAGAAGCTTAAATTATTTACCTGGGCATCACGCCCAACACATGCGTTATACTTCCGCATGTACCTTTTTTCACCATTATATGCATCGATATGACTTAATTTTTGGCCAAGCTGGGTTGCCTGGCTCTTGTATTTATGCCCTACGTTCCTGTTAATTCGGCTAGGGCATAAGGGGAGCACCTCTGCGATTGTTACCGCCGGGTCAGCCGGACGTGTACCTCAGACTGGGTGAAGCCGAAAGCTAGCGTTCTTAAGAGAATATTCGGTCGGTGAACAAAAGATGACTTTTATTTATTATCCATATCTACCCTCAGATGTTCTTTCTGCGCTTCTCGTCGCAGGCCGGACATGCACTTTAGGGCATTCCTACCCAGGGAAAGGAACCCTTAACGGAACTATTCTCTCTGGAAGATGTTTCTTACTACCCATGTAATATAACATAACTAGTTGGGCACTTGTCTGATAAAGCACTAATGACCCCTACGCCTGGTCTCGACGCATGCCCCGGTACTTACATAACCGAGAGGGTATTCGGATACACTCCGGACTGTCGGGTCCCGAGGTTGAAGCGAAAAGGTCCGCCACGATAAACGATCTACAATCTGGCTAGAAGGCATCATACATGTCACTTTAACATTACATGGTCAATTTGACTGGTTGAATTCCTCTTCAATGCCATCCAATAGGCTGCCTAGTCTACAGTCCTGTTGGGAATACTTTGCGGCTAATTCTACTTGGCCGTACACTAAACTCACAGGGATCTCCTCGCCATCAGGCCCCACAGGTCCGACTTTGGCCATGTGGTTCGGGTCAGCCTTCGTGTACCGTGTCTTCACCATTGCCCAGGCTTCCCTGGCACCCTGACGGTAGGCCGATACCTTCCATAATCGAAAGCGCCGCTGTTACACCCTCGATGCGGCTATATCTCCCACGTGTCGAAGCACGACTTAGAGGCATTACCGCATTGAAAGCAATGTCGCAAGTCAGGTAATCTTCACGCAACCCATGTAATACATAAGGGAAAGAGATACATAGTTGGCTTACAATCGCCACTTCACACAATTACATGAATAAAGCATTACATCAATCAGATACAATCAAGGTCCGACTACGGAACCAAAATAAAAGAAGGACCCCCAAATGCGACACGGTCCCCGATCGACCCCAACTGGGCTCCACTACTGATCAACTAGAACAAAACAACACAAAGGACAAGATCTTCAACGAGCTCCTCCTTGAGCTTGGTTACGTCATCTGCACGGACTCATCGGCACCTGCAAGCTGGTTTTGGAAGTATCTGTGAGCCACGGGGACTCAGCAATCCCGCACCCTCGCGATCAAGACTATTTAAGCTTATGGGTAAGGTAAAGGTAAGAGGTGGAGTTGCAGCAAGCGACTAGCATATATGGTGGCTAACATACGCAAATGAGAGGGAGAAGAGAAGGCAAAGCACGGTCGATAAAAGTATGATCAAGAAGTGATCCAAAAACAACCTACATCAAGCATAACTCCAACACCGTGTTCACTTCCCGGACTCCGCCGAAAATAGACCATCACGGCAACACACGCGGTTGATGCATTTTAATTAAGGTCAACTTCAGGTTTTCTACAACCGGACGTTAACAAATTCCCATCTGCCCATAACCATGGGCACGTCTTTCGAAAGTTCCAATCCTTGCAGGGGTGTCCCAACTTAGCCCATCACAAGCTCTCACGGTCAACGAAGGATATTCCTTCTAGTGGGAAGACCCGATCAGACTCGGAATCCCGGTTACAAGACATTTCGACAATGGTAAAACTAAACCAGCAACACCGCCCGAATGTGCCGACAAATCCCGATAGGATCTGCACATATCTCTTTCTCAGGGCACACTCAGATGAGCTCTCCATACAACTAAACCAAACCTCGAGTTTCCCCGAGGGGGCACTGCATAGGACTCTAGTTCAGACCAACACTCAGAGGAGCACTGAATAAAGATGAACCTTGAGTCTGCAGAACCCAAGGGAAGGTGGTAGGTTGTTAGTGCAAATGGTAAAACCAAGGTTGGGCATTGCTGGAGGAGTTTTATTCAAGGCGAACTATCAAGGGGTTCCTATTATTACCCAACCGCGTAAGGAACGCAAAATCCGGGAACATAACACCGATATGACGGAAACTAGGGCGGCAAGAGTGGAACAAAACACCAAGCATAAGGCCGAGCCTTCCACCCTTTACCAAGTATATAGATGCATTAATTAAATAAGATATATTGTGATATCCCAACAAGTAAACATGTTCCAACAAGGAACAACATCTCCATGTCCCAACAAGGAACAAACTTCAATCTTCACCTCCAACTAACAACGCTATAAGAGGGGCTGAGCAAAGCGGTAACATAGCCAAACAACGGTTTGCTAGGACAAGGTGGGTTAGAGGCTTGGTTCAACAATATAGGAGGCATGATAAGCAAGTGGTAGGTATCGCGGCATAGGCATAGCGAAAGAGCGAGCATCTTGCCTGAGATCCCGCAAGGAAGAAGAACGAGTCCATGAAGAAGATAAACGGACGTAGTCGAACGACTCCTCACAACACGACATTATCGGAACCAACCCGAAGAAGCAACACCGGAAAGAAGCAAACAACATGGTAAACAACCATCACATAAACATGGCATGATGCACAATCAAGTATGATGCATGTCCGGTTTAATGATACATGGCATGGCAAAGTGCACAAGTAACCCTACAAATTAAGTGGAGCACAATATGCAACGGAGTTGCATATTGCCAAAACACCACATAACGTATTTAGTTCGATCTTGTTTATGTACCCAACAATATTAAATGTTGTTAGCATGGCAAGAAGGTGGAGCATAAGTAAACTAAACATTTTAAATGGGGCCGGATATAACAAACAACAAATCCGGCAAATCCCCATATGCATTAGCAATTTAAAGCAAACAACAATTTTAACCAAACTTGAAGTTGTTATCATGATGCGGATGACATGCAAGTTTTATGCAATTTTTTTGAAAAAGTTGACATGATAAGATATGAGGCAGTTGTCATCGTGGCGGAAAGAAAGGGGTGCCACGGCAAAGATACCGAAAACGATGCCACGGCAACGTCTCGGTTCTGGTAACTCGATTGAGATACCGATGCAAAGGAGAAGTGTGCGGATGCGCGCAAAAGATGGTGGGGCACTCCCGGATACCGGGTGTCCCATGAGTCGACGATGGTGACAAGGCAAAAGAGGGGCAACGTGCACCGACAATTCGAGCACGGAGCAAGCACAAGCAACTCATACATCACACATGCATTCGTTCACGGACGTCGTTCCGGCGGTTATACCTTCGAAGCGTGCGTTATCGGAGGGGTTCGAGTTTGATGCGGTGTAGGGGAAGTAAATGTTCCGCAACGGTAGTCGAAGTAGTTGTTCTCTCATGCTCTAGGGTCGACGGTAGAGGTTCTCGTGATCTCGGCGACGGTAGTGATACATGTCCGTTCTTCGGTCATAGGTACTTGACGTTTTGCTACCCGGGTCTTCGACGACGGTCGTTGTTCTATGCATCGGGCACCACGGTACTAGCCGAGGTACTTGCCGTTCTTAGCGGTTCCGAAGACGGCGGTAGATGAACATGACGCGTCGTCGTGGTACTTGTTGGTCTCAGTCGAGGCGGCAAAACGTAGGCGTACTTGAGGTGGCCTTGACGATCCCAAATATGTTCCTGCTCGAGAAGGTCTCTGTCTTGGTCTTCACCGGGCGTGGTACTTGGCGAAAAGGATCTCCGAAGCCGGCCTTGCCGTCCCTGGATTCGGTGACCTTGGCAACGACAAAAAAATGCAGCAGGGCAGCGAACGGAAGGCGAAGCACGGGCAGGAGGTGATGCAGTTCTTCCTCCTCGTCCTAGACATGTCGAGGCAGGGGAGGTCTTGGCGTTGGGCGCGGGCACACACACTTCCAGCGGGGCATGCTGGAGGCAGGAGGCGAGGGAAGGCGTCGGAGCAAGGGAAGCAGTAGCAGGAGTAGAGGCGGAGGCAAGCTCGCCGGCAACAGAGCAGCAGCGACCCGAGGTCAACCGCAGGAGGTGGGGCGACGAGCTCGCTCCGGCGATGGTGGGGCACAAGGCGTGGGCATGGCCGAACGCTGGTGAACACCGGAGACGGAGGCGCTGTGAACTGCAGCGGCGGGCGCGGCGGCAAGGTGGACTCGCCGGCCGACGGGGCACCATGGCAAGGAGGCGGAGCAGAGGAACGGATGAGAGCAGGGGAACGTAGGAGAGGGAGGTGGCTCGGGTGCTGCTCTCGTTCTCTGATGGCGCGTCGAATGAGGAGGGGATCGAGAGGAGCACGAGGCTGCGCGAGCGCTGGGAGGGACGAAGGGAGAGGCGGCGGTGCGGGAAGGGATCGAGGGAGAGATGGGATCGAGAGGGAGTGAGCGATGGCTAGGGTTAGGTTAGGGAGTGGGCCAGCGCTGGATGGGCCTTGGTGGGCTGAGGAGAGCATGGCTGCAAGGTGGGTTAGGCCCCAGAGGCCGGTTAGGCTCTCTTTCCCTCTCACTCTAAGAGAAAAAGAATAAAGCAAAACAAGATAAGAAAGAAAAGAAAAGGAGGGGTTTGAGAAAGAATTTGGGCATGCGGTTAAATCTCTCAGACTCATAAAAATGAGTTCATTCCGAGAAAATGCATTTGGCACCACTTGAAAGGATTTCATTCACACACATTTGAATGTGATTCAAATAAGTTTGAATTAGAAAAACATTTTTGGAGAGTCCAAAAATGTTCGGAATTTTTGTGGAGATCGGGAAAGCGATGGAAGAAAATATGGGCAAAGTTTGAGGACCAAACTTGAAGCGGGAAAAGGCATGGGAATTAAATTGCAAGTGTGTTTTAGGTGACTCCATAAGAATGGATTATTTTATAATAGCTCCACTAATATCGGGAGAATATGTTATAAAGAGAAGTCATCCTTCCCTCGATTTAAATGACATGATGGCATGATGACATGATGCAATGCACATGATGTAAAGATAAAATGCAACGGACCAAACAAAACACACGACGAAACCCGGAAATCATGGAAGGCATCTGAAGCTCCGGTCTTGGGGCGTCACAGCCAACGTGCTCCCTTCAGCTTTTCTGCAAGCTCTCCAAGGCCTACGGGTATGGAGACGGACGACCACAAGGCCTGGGCGACGCCTTGCATCACCTGCTGAACTCGTTTGTGCAACTGTGCGAGCTCGGGAAGAAGATCACCCATTGAACCAGGCATCTCCTCGACAGGACGTCATGTTAGCATACCTATAGACATAACTCTGTCAGCCAGCTTCCTTGCCGAACTCTTTTTCAAAGTTCGTTCAAGCACTTACTAAATATGTCGCGTCGAAGCCGCCGATTCTCCTTAACAGAATCCGACAGTTGGGCACGAACATATTTTAGTTCCACGGCCAGCTTGGTGTTGGCATCTTGGAGATCACTCTTCTCCTGCCTCACCCTCGTTAGCACGCTCTCACCAGCCTTTAGCTGGCGTATGAGTTGTTGCTTATCCGGATTCACTCCAGCGTCATCTGCAATTTTATCGTCAGATTTTCATATAAAGCCGCACTCTAATATGATACTTATCATTTGACGGATATGTTACCAGCGGGGGTCTCTTTGGGCTCCCCTGCAGCGGACAGTGCGGCCTGAAGTTGGGCTTTGCACTCTTCCAACTCCTGGGACAGTTGAGTATTCTTTTTTGTAAGAACCTACATAACAAATGATCCTTAAATCAGTTATCCTAACTGTTTCAAGTCTCAGGGGCTACTGATATATATATAATCATCAAATTTTCTCACCCGTATGTCTTTTACATACTGCTCTGTGGCTCTGGCTAGACCATTTTGAGCGGCACGGAGGTGCGCATCTCCCGAGTTGAAGGCATCCAAAGCCTCTTGGGAGAAACAAGCGTCACGAAGAACAGTCCGGCGACGCCTATGGTTCATGGCACTTTCCACCTCGGAATGGGTGGCGGACAGTCTATCCGTATCCTCTGTCGGAGGAGCACCCAGCGCACGCCTTGTACTCATTCCCACCCCTGAGTCCGGCCTTGGAGCCTGGCTTGTGGAGGCGCGGTTGGTAGCCTCTCCGGGTATAGTCCGGCGAGTGCTCTTTTTCCTGAAAAGAAGGCATGGGCGTTAATATGCCTCTGTAAATAATGTCTTGCAATAAAGACGGCACGCCATACCGCTGCGCTGGTGCCTCAATCCGGACTGCGGATCTTTTCAGCCTGCCTGGCCTAGCGGCCCCTTGTTGGCTAGTTGCCACAGGCTCGGCCTTCTGCCCCGAGGACCTCCCCTGCAAAACACGGTTGTTATACGGCAATAAAAAAGAGCACAAGGACGGATCCCTTTTTAAGTGCTGGGACTTCGGTCTCAGTCACCTGTGAGGCTGGAACTAGCCCAGGGTAATCGGCCATAATGGCCACCAAGGTATTGTCATTACCCCCTTGGTAAAATACCCCATCGATCAGCTCCACGGATATGTCCGGATCCTCCTGGGAGGCCGGGTCAAGGGACCGTCCAGGGTCCTCGGGCTGTGGAGGAGGGCTGTTTATCTCCTTTACTGCCTGGTGCAGCTCCTGCGATGAAATCGCTAGAATGAATACTTAAACTACGGGAATACGAAACGGATGGGCGAGAAAAAATCTCCGCTTACCCAGCTCGGAGGATTGTACATAGAGAATCCGCCCTGCGGGTTGACACGGAGGAATTCCTCCTCTTCTCCCTTGTATAAAGTGGACAAGATCTTTATTAGATCAGTAGCCGATCCCGGCCCTTTGCAGCCGTGGCGGGTGGTGTCATCCTCCCCGTTGAAATCCCACATGGGGTGGCCTCTATACTGGAGCGGCTGCACCCCCCGCATAATGCATATAGCCATGACCTCGATCATGGTTAAGCCGGGTCGACCTAAAGAACTTATCCGGCTCATCAGATAAAGAATGTCCCTGTCGTCTTCCACCAGGGAGCTCCGTGGACGCCAGCTCCGGCACTTCTTCAAAGGGGCGTTGTCAAACTCAGGAAGGCCGATCCGAATAGGGTCCGGAAGGGGGACATCTTCTATATAAAACCATTCTGAAGGCCAGTCTTCGGACGTCTTCTTCGGGGTCCCAGACAGGTATCCGGTCCCGGCGATACGCCACACTTCGGCTCCGCCCACTTGATATATTCATCCCTTCTTGGAATGGGGCACAAGGCAGAACAGCTTCTTCCATAGAGCGAAATGAGCCTCACAGCCCAAAAATAACTCGCAAAGGGCTACGAATCCCGCGATATGCAGCAGGGAGGCAGGCGTAAGGTTGTGCAACTGGAGCCCATAGAACTCCAGAAGCCCCTGGAGAAACGGATGAATTGGGAATCCGAGCCCTCTTACCAGGTAAGGGACAAGGCATACCCGCTCTCCCTTGGAGGGATTGGGATGGCTCTCCGCTTGCTCTTCGCCATTGTAGGTGGCGAGCCCAGCTCGAACTGGGACCAGGTACGCTGGGGGAAGAAATCCCTTAGACTAAAGCATCACCAATTTGTTGTGTGGGATGGAACATCTCTCCTAATCTCCAGGCTTGGAACTAGGGGTGCGAGAGGAGGAGCTGCGTCGACCGACCATGATGGAATGGATCTCTGTCGAGCACGCTCCGATGAAGACTCGGCAAGGGAGGATGATGTGATTTGGATCTGAATCCTCACCTTTTCAAATAGGCGGCTCATTTACATAGCTAGGGGGGGTAAATGTGAAAACACCCTGGCTCTTCACATTCGCTCGACACATGGAAAGTGGCCATTATTTGGCGTAGAAGCCAAGGAGTACAAACCGTCAAGGAACCGGACATTATTTCGACAGGTACACAGAATTTGAAGAGGAACCCGCCTTGCAATGCCGAAGATAATACTGCGCGCTGGACTCGTCGTCATTGAAGCCTGGTTCGGGGGCTACTGAGGGAGTCCTGGATTAGGGGGTCTCCGGATAGCCGGACTATCTCCATTTGCCAGACTGTTAGACTATGAAGATACAAGATTGAAGACTTCATCTCATGTCCGGACAGGACTCTACTTGGCGTGGAAGGCAAGCTAGGCAATACGTATATGGATATCTCCTCCTTTGTTACCGACCTTGTGTAACCCTAACCCTCTCCGGTGTCTATATAAACCGAGGAGTTTTAGTCCGTAGGACAACATTCACAACATACAATCATACCATAGGCTAGCTTCTAGGGTTTAGCCTCTCTAATCTCGTGGTAGATCCACTCTTGTAACACCCATATCATCAATATTAATCAAGCAGGACGTAGGGTTTTACCTCCATCAAGAGGGCCCGAACCTGGGTAAAACTTCGTGTCCCTTGCCTCCTGTTACCATCCGGCCTAGACGCATAGTTCCGGACCCCCTACCTGAGATCCGCCGATTTTAACACCGACAACCATGACGAACCTACAAACTATGAGGGAGCGATGATGAGCCCAGATTCCGCAAAGTGCCTTGAGGCCATGCAATCTGAGATGGGATCCATGTATGAGAACAAAGTGTGGACTTCGGTTGACTTGCCCAATGACCGGCAAGCCATAGAGAATAAATGGATCTTCAAGAAGAAGACTGACGCTGACGGTAATGTTACTGTCTACAAAGCTCGACTTGTTGCGAAAGGTTTTCGACAAGTTCAAGGAGTTGACTACGATGGGACCTTCTCACCCATAGTGATGCTTAAGTCTGTCCGAATCATGTTAGCAATTGCCTCATTTTATAATTATGAAATTTGGCAAATGGATGTCAAAATTGCATTCCTTGATGGATATCTTAAAGAAGAGTTGTATATGATGCAACCAGAAGGTTTTGTCGATCCAAAAGGTGCTAACAAAGTGTGCAAGCTCCAGCGCTCCATTTATGGACTGGTGCAAGCATCTCGGAGTTGGAATATATGCTTTGATAGTGTGATCAAAGCATATTGTTTTATACAGACTTTTGGAGAAGCCTGTATTTACAAGAAAGTGAGTGGGAGCTCTGTAGCATTTCTGATATTATATGTGGATGACATATTGTTGATCGGAAATGATACTAAATTTCTGAATAGCATAAAAGGATACTTGAATAATAATTTTTGAATGAAAGACCTCAGTGAAGCTGCTTATATATTGGGCATCAAGATATATAGAGATAGATCAAGACGCTTAATTGGACTTTCACAAAGCATATACCTTGATAAAGTTTTGAAGAAGTTCAAAATGGATCAAGCAAAGAAAGGGTTCTTGCCTGTGTTACAAGGTGTGAAGTTGAGTCAAACTCAATGCTCGACCACTGCAGAAGATAGAGAAAATGAAAGTCATTCCCTATGCCTTAGCCATAGGTTATATCATGTATGCAATGTTGTGTACCAGACCTGATGTGTGCCTTGCTATTAGTTTGGCAGGGAGGTACCAAAGTAATCCAGGAGTAGATAACTAGACAGCGGTGAAGAACATCCTGAAATACTTGAAAAGGACTAAGGATATGTTTCTCATTTATGGAGGTGACAAAGAGCTCGTCGTAAACGGTTATGTCGATGCAAGCTTTGACACTGATCCGGATGACTCTAAGTCACAAACCAGATACATATTTTTATTGAATGGTGCAGCTGTCAGTTGGTGCAGTTCTAAGTAGAGCGTTGTGGCGGGATCTACGTGTGAAGTGGAATACATAGCTACTTTGGAAGCAGCAAATGAAGGAGTCTGGATGAAGGAGTTCATATCCGATCTAGATGTAATACCTAGTGCATCAGGTCCAATGAAAATATTTTGTGACAATACTGGTGCAATTGCCTTGGCAAAGGAATCCAGATTTCACAAGAGAACCAAGCACATCAAGAGACGCTTCAATTCCATCCGCGATCAAGTCAAGGAGGGAGACATAGAGATTTGCAAGCTACATACAGATCTGAATGTTGCAGACCCGTTAACTAAGCATCTCTCATGAGCAAAACATGATCAGCACCAAAACTCCATGAGTGTTAGAACCATTACAATGTAATCTAGATTATTGACTCTAGTGCAAGTGGGAGACTGAAGGAAATATGCCCTAGAGGCAATAATAAAGTTGTTATTTATATTTCCTTATATCATGATAAATGTTTATTATTCATGCTAGATTTGTATTAACCGGAAACTTAGTACACGTGTGAATACATAGACAAACAGAGTGTCCCTAGTATGCCTCTACTTGACTAGCTCGTTAATCAAAGATGGTTAAGTTTCCTAGCCATGGACATGTGTTGTCATTTGATGAACGGGATCACATCATTAGAGAATGATGTGATGGACAAGACCCATCCGTTAACTTAGCACTGATACGTCCATTTTGCATCATGCTTTTATATCGATATTTATTGCATTATGGGCTGTTATTACACATTATGTCACAATACTTATGCATTTTCTCTCTTATTTTACAAGGTTTACATAAAGAGGGAGAATGCCGGTAGCTGAAATTCTGGGCTGGAAAAGGAGCAAATATTAGAGACCTATTCTGCACAACTCCAAAAGTCCTGAAACTCCACGGAAGTCAGTTTTGGAATATATTAAAAATATTGGGCAAAGAAAGCACCAGAGGGGACCCAACCACTGTCCATGAGGGTGGGGGGCACGCCCTACCCCCCTGGGCGCGCCCCCTGCCTCGTGGGCCACCTGGCAGGACCCCGATGCCCATCTTTTGGTATAAGGTGTCTTTTGCCCTGGAAAAAATAAGGAGGAAGCTTTCGGGATGAAGCGCCACCGTCTCGAGGCGGAACCTTGGCGGAACCAATCTAGGGCTCCGGTGAAGCTGTTCTGCCGGGGAAACATCCCTCCGGGAGGGGGAAATCATCACCATCGTAATCACCATCGATCCTCTCATCTGGAGGGGGTCAATCTCCATCAACATCTTCACCAACAGCATCTCCTCTCAAACTCTAGTTCATCTCTTGTATCCGATCTTTGTCTCAAAACCTCAGATTGGTACCTGTGGGTTGCTCGTAGTGTTGATTACTCCTTGTAGTTGATGCTAGTTGGTTTATTTGGTGGAAGATTATATGTTCAGATCCTTTATGCATTTTAATACCCCTCTGATTATGAACATGAATATGATTTGTGAGTAGTTACGTTTGTTACTGAGGAGATGGGAGAAGTCTTGCTATAAGTAGTCGTGTGAATTTGGTATTCGTTCGATATTTTGATGAGATGTATGTTGTCTTTCCTCTAGTGGTGTTATGTGAACGTCGACTACATGACACTTCACCATTGTTTGGGCCTAGGGGAAGGCATTGGGAAGTAATAAGTAGATGATGGGTTGCTAGAGTGATAGAAGCTTAAACCCTAGTTTATGCGTTGCTTCGTAAGGGGCTGATTTGGATACATACATTTCATGCTATGGTTAGGTTTACCTTAATTCATCTTTCGTAGTTGTGGATGGTTGCGAAGGGGGTTAATCATAAGTGGGATTCTTGTCCAAGGAAGCACAGTACCCAAGCACCGGTCCACCCACATATCAAATTATCAAAGTAACGAACGCTAATCGTATGAGCATGATGAAAACTAGTCTGACGATAATTCCCATGTGTCCTCGGGAGCGCTTTCCTTTATATAAGAGTTTGTCCAGGCTTGTCCTTTGCTACAAAAAGGATTGGGCCACCTTGCTGAACCTTGTTTACTTTTGTTACTTGTTACCCGCTACGAATTACCTTATCACAAAACTATCTGTTACCGATAATTTCAGTGCTTGCAGAGAATACCTTACTGAAAACTGCTTGTCATTTCCTTCTGCTCCTCGTTGGGTTCGACACTCTTACTTATGAAAGGACTATGATAGATCCCCTATACTTGTGGGTCATCAAGACTTTTTCTAGTGCCGTTGCCGGGGAGTGAAGCGCCTTTGGTAAGGAAAATTTTTATATAGTGTGCTGAAATTTACTGTCACTTGTTACTATGGAAAATAATCCTTTGAGGGGCTTGTTTGGGGTATCTTTACCCCGACCAGTAGAGCAAAGAGTTGCTCCTCAACCTACTGAACCTACTGAAAATGTTTACTTTGAAATTCCTTCGGGTATGATAGAGAAACTGCTAGCTAATCCTTTTATAGGAGATGGAACATTACATCGCGATATGCACCTAATCTATGTGGATGAAGTTTGTGGATTATTTAAGCTTGCAGGTATGCCCGAGGATGTTTTCAAGAACAAGGTCTTCCCTTTACCTTTGAAGGGAAAGGCATTGACATGGTTTAGGCTATGTGATGATATTGGATCATGGAACTACAACCGATTGAAATTAGAATTTCATCAGAAGTTTTATCCTATGCATCTGGTTCGTCGTGATCGTAATTATATATATAATTTTTGGCCTCGCGAAGGAGAAAGCATCGCTCAAGCTTGGGGGAGTCTTAAGTCAATTTTATATTCATGCCCCAATCATGAGCTCTCAAGAGAAATTATCATTAAAAATATTATGCTCGGCTTTCTCTCAATAATCGCTCCATGCTCGATACTTCTTGTACTAGTTCTTTTATGATGAAGACTATTGAATTCAGATGGGATTTATTGGAAAGAATTAAACGCAACTCTGAAGATTGGGAGCTTGACGAAGGGAAGGAGTCAGGTATAACACCTAAGTTTGATTGTGTTAAATCTTTTATGGATACCGATGCTTTTCGTGAATTTAGCACCAAATATGGACTTGACTTTGAGATAGTAGCTTCTTTCTCATGTTAATCTCCCTAAGGAGAAGTGGATTAAATATCATCCTCCCATTGAAGTAAAAGTAGTTGAACCTATTAAAGTTGAAGAAAAGACTATCACTTATAATGTTGATCCTATTGTTCCTACCGCTTATATTGAGAAACCACCTTTCCCTGTTAGAATGAAGGATCATTCTAAAGCGTCAACTATGGTTCATAAGAGTAATACTAAAACACCTACACCCTCGAGCAAATTAAAGTTGAACCTAGTATTGCTATGGTTAAGGATCTCTTCGTCGATAATATTGATGGGCATGTTATTTACTTCTGTGATGAAGCTGCTAGAATTGCTAGACCCGATACTAAAGATACACATAGACATATTGTTGTCATGACTGTTGTTTCTGTTAAAATAGGAGATCATTGTTATCATGGCTTATGTGATATGGGTACTAGTGCGAGTGCAATACCTCATACCTTATATAAAGAAATTATGCATGATATTGCACCTGCTGAGATAGAAGGTATTAATGTTACTATTAAGCTTGCCAATAGAGAGACTATTTCACCAGTTGGGATTGTTAGAGATGTTGAAGTCTTGTGTGGGAAAGTTAAATATTCTACTAATTTTCTTATTCTTGGTTCCCTACAAGATGACTTCTGTCCCATTATATTTGGTAGACCCTTCTTGAATACTGTTAGTGCTAAGATAGACTGCAAAAAGGATATTGTTTTTGTTGGTTTAGGGGATATGTCTCATGATTTTAATTTTGCTAAATTTCGTGGACAACCCCATGATAAAGAATTACCTAGTAAAGATGAAATTATTGGTCTTGCTTCTATTGACGTGCCTCCTAATGATCCTTTAGAACAATATTTGCTAGACAATGAAAATGATATGTTTATGAATGAAAGAAGGGAAATAGATGAAGAATTCTTTAAACAGGGACCTATTTTGAGACACAACTTGCATGTTGAAATTCTAGGGGATCCTCCTCCACCTAAGGGCGATCCCGTGTTAGAGCTTAAACCATTACCTGATACTCTTAAATATGCTTATCTTGATGAAAAGAAGATATATCCTATTATTATTAACGCTAACTTTTCAGAGAAGGAAGAAGAGAGATTATTGAAAACTCTGAAGAAGCACTGTGCTACTATTGGATATACTCTTGATGATCTTAAGGGCATTAGTACCACTCTATGCCAGCACAAAATAAAATTGGAGAAAGACGTTAAGCCGGTTGTTGATCACCAACGACGGTTAAATCCTAAGATGAAAGAAGTGGTAAGAAATGAAATACTAAAGCTTCTGGAGGCAGGTATAATTTATCCTGTTGCTGATAGTCAATGGGTAAGTCCTGTCCATTGTGTCCCTAAGAAGGGAGGTATTACTGTTGTTCCTAATGATAAAGATGAATTGATCCCACAAAGAATTGTTACGAGTTATAGAATGGTAATTGATTTCCGCAAATTAAATAAAGCTACTAGAAAGGATCATTACCCTTTACCTTTTATTGATCAAATGCTAGAAAGATTATCCAAAAATACACATTTTTGCTTTCTAGATGGTTATTCTGGTTTCTCTCAAATACCTGTGTCGAAAGAAGATCAGGAAAAGACAACTTTTACTTTCCCTTTCGGTACCTTTGCTTATAGACATATGCCTTTTGGTTTATGTAATGCACCTGCTACCTTTCAAAGATGTATGACTGCTATATTCTCTGACTTTTGTGAAAAGATTGTTGAGGTTTCCATGGATGATTTCTCCGTCTATGGAACTTATTTTGATGATTGCTTAAGCAACCTTGATCGAGTTTTACATAGATGTGAAGAAACTAATCTTGTCTTGAATTGGGAGAAGTGCCACTTTATGGTTAATGAAGGTATTGCCTTGGGGCATAAAATTTCTGAAAGAGGTACTGAAGTTGATAAAGCTAAAGTTTATGCTATTGAAAAGATGTCGTGTCCTAAGGAAATTAAAGGTATAAGAAGTTTCCTTGGTCATGCCGGTTTTTATAGGAGGTTCATTAAAGACTTCTCGAAAATTTCTAGGCCTCTGACTAATCTCTTACAAAAAGATGTTCCTTTTGTCTTTGATGATGATTGTGTAGAAGCATTTGAAATACTTAAGAAAGCCTTGATTTCTGCACCTATTATTCAGCCACCTGATTGGAATTTACCCTTTGAAATTATGTGTGATGCTAGTGATTATGCTGTAGGTGCTATTCTAGGACAAAGAGTTGATAAGAAATTAAATGTTATCCAATATGCTAGTAAAAATGTAGACAGTGCCCAGAGAAATTATGCTACTACTGAAATGGAATTTTTTAGCAGTTGTATTTGCTTGTGATAAGTTCAGACCTTATATTGTTGATTCTAAAGTAACTGTTCATACTGGTCATGCTACTATTAAATATCTTATGGAAAAGAAAGATGCTAAACCTAGACTTATTAGATGGGTTCTCTTGCTACAAGAATTTGATTTGCATATTATTGATAGAAAGGGAGCTGAGAACCCTGTTGCAGACAACTTGTCTAGGTTAGAGAATGTTCTTGATGACCCACTACCTATAGATGATAGCTTTCCTGATGACCAATTAGCTTTCATAAATGCTTCTTGTACTGCTCCATGGTATGCTGATTATGCTAATTACATTGTTGCTAAATTTATACCACCTAGTTTCACATATCAGCAGAAGAAAAGGTTTTTCTATGATTTAAGACATTACTTCTGGGATGACCCACACCTTTATAAAGGAGTAGATGGTGTTATTAGACGTTGTGTACCTGAGCATGAACAGGAACAAATCCTACGCAAGTGTCACTCTGAGCCTTATGGAGGACACCACGCTGGAGATAGAACTGCACATAAGGTATCGCAATCCGTTTTTTATTGGCCTACTCTTTTCAAAGATGCCCGTAAGTTTGTCTTGTCTTGTGATGAATGTCAAAGAATTGGTAATATTAGTAGATGTCAAGAAATGCCTATGAACTATTCACTTGTTATCGAACCATTTGATATTGGGGCTTTGATTATATGGGATTGTTTCCTTCCTCAAATGGGTATATACACATATTTTAGTTGTTGTTGATTACGTTACTAAGTGGGTAGAAGCTATTCCAACTAGTAGTGCTGATCATAGCACCTCTATTAAGATGCTTAAAGAAGTTGTTTTTCCGAGGTTTGGAGTCCCTAGATATTTAATGACTGATGGTGGTTCACATTTTATTCATGGTGCATTTCGTAAAATGCTTGCTAAGTATGATGTTAATCATAGAATTGCATCTCCATATCACCCACAGTCCAGTGGTTAAGTAGAACTGAGTAATAGAGAGCTTAAATTAATTTTGCAAAAGACTGTCAATAGATCTAGAAAGAATTGGTCCAAGAAACTTGATGATGCATTATGGGCCTATAAAACTGCATATAAAAATCATATGGGTATGTCTCCGTATAAAATGGTTTATGGAAAAGCATGTCACTTACCTCTCGAACTAGAACATAAGGCATATTGGGGCATTAAGGAGCTCAATTATGATTTCAAACTTGTCGGTGAGAAGAGACTATTTGACATTAGCTCACTTGATGATTGGAGAACCCAGGCCTATGAGAATGCCAAACTGTTTAAAGAAAAAGTTAAAAGATGGCATGACAAAAGGATACAAAAGCATGCGTTTAATGTAGGTGATTATGTTCTATTATACAATTCTTGTTTAAGATTTTTTGCAGGAAAACTCCTCTCTAAATGGGAAGGCCCTTACGTTATCGAGGAAGTCTATCGTTCCGGTGCCATAAAAATCAACAACTTCGAAGGCACAAATCCGAGGGTGGTGAACGGTTAAAGAATCAAACATTATATCTCAGGTAATCCCATAAATGTTGAAACTAATGTTATTGACACCGTAACCCCGGAGGAGTATATAAGGGACACTTTCCAGAACGTTTCAAACTCTGAAAAGGAGTAGGTATGTGGTACGGTAAGTAAATGGACTCCAAAACAGTTCTAATAGCAATTTTTCTCTGTTTTGCAATATTTAAGAAAATAGGAAAATAAGAAGCAGTCCAGAAAGGACACGAGGCGTCCACGAGGGTGGAGGGCGCGCCCCCCTGCCTCGTGGGCACCTCGTGTGCCCTTCGGACTCTGATTTCTTGCACGATACTTCTTTTGGTCGGTAAAAATTCATTATATAATATCCCGAAGATTTTGACCACCGTACCACGCAAATATCCTCTATTTTTGTTTCGAGTTGTCTCTGCTGCAGATTTAGATCAAGATGTCTTCTCAAGAGTCAGTTGGGGAGAGCCGGGTATCTCACCCGACACCCTGGCCAAAGGCAAACTTCGATGTCGATCACTTTGGGCCATCAACTGAGGAAGAGATGGAGGCCGACTTGAAAAGGATAGATGCCATGGAGGAAGATCAAGAAGTTACCTCTCGTCTCCAAGCCAGATTTACGATGGAGGAACTTCAGAGCTTAGCAATTCCAAACTCGGTCATTCCTCCCAATGTTAGATTTCTTTCTTATGAAAACATGAAAAAGAGTGTTACTTGTTCTCCCGCAGCTATGCAACACCCATGGGTGCGAGGAGCTTTAGCTGTCACAGGTAAGCTCCGCAGGGAAATAATGTATCTCAAGCAGGAAGTCAATAAGCTCGAGGAAGAGAATCATATCCTAAGGGGCATCATCGCCAAGAATATCACATCTGAAGGAAATATGCCCTAGAGGCAATAATAAAGTTATTATTTATTTCCTTATTTCATGATAAATGTTTATTATTCATGCTAGAATTGTATTAATCGGAAACATAATACATGTGCGAATACATAGACAAACATAGTGTCACTAGTGTGCCTCTACTTGACTAGCTCATTGATCAAAGATGGTTAAGTTTCCTAATCATAGACATGAGTTGTCATTTGATCAATGGGATCACACCATTAGGAGAATGATGTGATTGACTTGACCCATTCCGTTAGCTTAGCACTTGATCGCTTTTGTTTAATGCAATTGCTTTCTTCATGACTTATACATGTTCTTATGACTATGAGATTATGCAAATCCCGAATACCAGAGGAACACTTTGTGTGCTACCAAACGTCACAACGTAAATAGGTGATTATAAAGGTGCTCTACAAGTGTCTTCGATGGTACTTGTTGAGTTGGCATATATCAAGATTAGGATTTGTCACTCCGATTGTCGGAGAGGTATCTTTGGGCCCTCTCGGTAATACACATCACTATAAGCCTTGCAAGCAATACAACTAATGAGTTAGTTGCGGCATAGTGCATTACGGAACGAGTAAAGAGACTTGCCGGTAACTAGATTGAACTAGGTATTGGGATACCGACGATCGAATCTCGGGCAAGTAACATACTGATGACAAAGAGAACAACGTATAGTGTTATGCGGTTTGACCGATAAAAATCTTCGTAGAATATGTAGGAACCAATATGAGCATCCAGGTTCCGCTATTGGTTATTGACCGGAGACATGTCTCGGTCATGTCTACATAGTTCTCGAACCCATAGGGTCCGCACGCTTAAAGTTCTGTGATGATCAGTTTTATGAGTTTATATGTTTTGATATACCGAAGGTAGTTCAGAGTCCCGGATATGATCACGGACATGACGAGGAGTCTCTAAATGGTCGAGACATAAAGATTGATATATTGGAAGACTACATTTGGACATCGGAAGAGTTCCGGGTAAAATCAGGATTTTACCGGAGTCCCGGAGGGGTTACCGGAAACCCCCCCCCCCACTGGGCTAATGGGCCTTGTTGGGCCATAAGGGAAAGAGAGAGGGGCCGGCCTAGGGCAGGCAGCGCGCTACCTCCCTCTGGTCCGAATTGGACTCGGAGAGGGGGGGGCGGAGCCCCCCTTTCCTTCTCTTTATTCCCCTTCATTTCCCCCTCCTAGTAGGAGTAGGAAAGGGAGGAATCCTACTCCTACTAGGAGGAGGATTCCTCTTTCTGGCACACCAACAAGGGCCGGCCGGCCTCCCCCTTGCTCCTTTATATACAGGGGCAGGGGGGCACCTCCAGACACACAAGTTGATCACAAAGATTTCTCCCAGCCGTGTGCGGTGCCCCCCTCCACCATAATCCACCTCGGTCATACTGTAGCGGTGTTTTGGCGAAGCCCTTCTGCGGTAGCTTCATCAACATCGTCACCACGCCATCGTGCTGACGAAACTCTTCCCCGAGCTCTACTGGATCGTGAGTTCACGGGACGTCACCGAGCTGAACATGTGCTGAACGCGGAGGTGCCGTACATTCGGTACTGAGGATCGGTCAATCGTGAAGATGTACGACTACATCAACCGCGTTGTCATAACGCTTCCGCTTAACAGTCTACGAGGGTATGTGGACGACACTCTCCCCTCTCGTTGCTATGCATCACTATGATCCTGCGTGTGCGTAGGATTTTTTTTGAAATTACTACGTTCCCCAACATTGCCATCCGAGCCTGGTTTTATGTGTATAAGTTATATGCATGAGTAGAACACAAGTGAGTTGTGGGCGATACAAGTCATACTGCTTACCAGCATGTCATACTTTGGTTCGGCGGTATTGTTGGATGAAGCGGCGCGGACCGACATTATGCGTACGCTTACGCGAGACTGGTTCTACCGACGTGCTTTGCACATAGATGGCTGGCGGGTGTCGGTTTCTCCAACTTTAGTTGAACCGAGTGTGGCTACACCCGGTCCTTGAGAAGGTTAAAACAGCACTAACTTGATGAACTATCGTTGTGGTTTTGATGCGTAGGTAAGAACAGTTCTTGCTCAGCCCATAGCAGCCACGTAAAACTTACAACAACAAAGTAGAGGATGTCTAACTTGTTTTTGCAGGGCATGTTGTGATGTGATATGGTCAAGACATGATGCTATATTTATTGTATGAGATGATCATGTTTTGTAACGGAGTTATCGGCAAATGGCAGGAGCCATATGGTTGTCGCTCTATTGTATGCAATGCAATCGCCCTGTAATTTCTTTACTTTATCACTAAGCGGTAGCGATAGTCGTAGATGCAATAGTTGGCAATACGATAACGATGCTACGATGGAGATCAAGGTGTCGCGCCGGTGACGATGATGATCATGACGGTGCTTCGGAGATGGAGATCACAAGCACAAGATGATGATGGCCATATCATATCACTTATATTGATTGCATGTGATGTTTATCCTTTATGCATCTTATTCTGCTTTATTTGACGGTAGCATTATAAGATGATCTCTCACTAAATTTCAAGATAAAAGTGTTCTCCCTGAGTATGCACCATTGCCAAAGTTCGTCGTGCCGAGACACCACATGATGATCGGGTGTGATAAGCTCTACGTCCATCTACAGCGAGTGCAAGCCAGTTTTGCACACGTAGAATACTTGGGTTAAACTTGACAAGCCTAGCATATGCAGATATGGCCTCGGAACACTGAGACCGAAAGGTCGAACGTGAACCATATAGTAGATATGATCAACATAGTGATGTTCACCATTGAAAACTACTCCGTTTCACGTGATGATCGGTTATTGTTTAGTTGATATGGATCACGTGATCACTTAGATGATTAGAGGGATGTCTATCTAAGTGGGAGTTCTTAAGTAATATGTTTAATTGAACTTAAATTTATCATGAACTTAGTACCTGGTAGTATTTTGCTTATCTATGTTGTTGTAGATAGATGGCCCGTGTTGTTGTTCCGTTGAATTTTAATGCGTTCCTTGAGAAAGCAAAGTTGAAAGATGATGGTAGCAATTACACGGACTGGGTCCATAACTTGAGGATTATCCTCATTGTTGCACAAAAGAATTATGTCCTGGAAGCACCGCTAAGTGCCAAACCTGCCGCAGGAGCAACACCAGATGTTATGAACATCTGGCAGAGCAAAGCTGATGACTACTCGATAGTTCAGTGTGCCATGCTTTGCGGCTTAGAATCGGGAGTTCAATGACGTTTTGAACGTCATGGAGCATATGCGATGTTCTAGGAGTTGAAGTTAATATTTCAAGCAAATGCCCGAATTGAGAGATATGAAGTCTCCAATAAGTTCTATAGCTGCAAGATGGAGGAGAATAGTTCTGTCAGTGAGCATATACTCAAAATGTTGGGGTATCATAATCACTTGACTCAACTGGGAGTTAATCTTCCTGTTGATAGTGTCATTGACAGAGTTCTTCAATCACTGCCACCAAGCTATAAAAGCTTCATGATGAACTATAATATGCAAGGGATGAATAAGATAATTCCCAAGCTCTTCGCGATGCTAAATGTTGCAGAGGTACAAATCAAAAAGGAGCATCAAGTGTTGATGGTTAACAAAACCACCAGTTTTAAGAAAAAGGGTAAAGGGAAGAAGAAGGGGAACTTCAAGAAGAACGGCAAAAAAGTTGTTGCTCAGGAGAAGAAACCCAAGTCTGGACCTAAGCCTGAGACTGAGTGCTTTTACTGCAAACAGACTGGTCACTGGAAGCGGAACTGCCCCAAGTATTGGCGGATAAGAAGGATGGCAAGGTGAACATAGGTATATGTGATATACATTTTATTGATGTGTACCTTACCAGAGCTCGCAGTAGCACCTGGGTATTTGATACTGGTTCTGTTGCTAATATTTGCAACTCGAAACACGGACTACGGATTAAGTGACTGGCTAAGGACAAGGTGACGATGCGCGTGGGAAATGGTTCCAAAGTCGATGTGATCGCCGTCGGCATGCTACCTCTACATCTACCTTCAGGATTAGTTTTAGACCTAAATAATTGTTATTTGGTGCCAGCATTAAGCATGAACATTATATCTGGATCTTGTTTGATGCGAGACAGTTATTCATTTAAATCTGAGAATAATGGTTGTTCTATTTATATGAGTAATATCTTTTATGGTCATGCACCCTTGAAGAGTGGTCTATTTTTGTTAAATCTCGATAGTAGTGATACACATATTCATAATGTTGAAGCCAAAAGATGCAGAGTTGATAATGATGGTGCAACTTATTTGTGGCACTACTATTTGGGTCATATTGGTATAAAACGCATGAAGAAACTCCATACTGATGGACTTTTGGAATCACTTGATTATGAATCACTTGGTACATGCGAACCGTGCCTCATGGGCAAGATGACTAAAACGCCATTCTCCGGAACTATAGAGTGAGCAACAGATTTGTTAGAAATCATACATACTGGTGTATGTGGTCCGATGAATATTGAGGCTCGCGGCGGGTATCGTTATTTTCTCACCTTCACAGATGATTTGAGCATATATGGGTATATCTACTTAATGAAACATAAGTCTGAAACATTTGAAAAGTTCAAAGAATTTCAGAGTTAAGTGGAAAATCATCGTAACAAGAAAATAAAGTTTCTACGATCTCATCGTGGAGGAGAATATTTGAGTTACGAGTTTGGCCTACATTTGAGACAATGCGGAATAGTTTCACAACTCACGCCACCCGGAACACCACAGCATAATGGTGTGTCCGAACGTCGTAATCGTACTTCACTAGATATGGTGCGATCTATGATGTCTCTTACTGATTTACCTCTATCGTTTTGGGGTTATGCTTTAGAGACGGCTACATTCACATTAAATAGGGCACCATCAAAATCCGTTGAGACGATGCCTTATGAACTATTGTTTGGCAAGAAACCAAAGTTGTCGTTTCTTAAAGTTTGGGGTTGCGATGCTTATGTGAAAAAGCTTCAACCTGATAAGCTCGAATCCAAATCGGAGAAATGTGTCTTCATAGGATACCCAAAGGAAACTGTTGAGTATACCTTCTATCACAGATCCGAAGGCAATACATTCGTTGCTAAGAATGGATCCTTTCTAGAGAAGGAGTTTCTCTCGAAAGAAGTGAGTGGGAGGAAAGTAGAACTTGATGAGGTAACTGTACCTGCTCCCTTATTGGAAAGTAGTTCATCACAGAAACCGGTTCTTGTGACATCTACACCAATTAGTGAGGAAGCTAATGATGATGGTCATGAAACTTCATATCAAGTTACTACCGAACCTCGTAGGTCAACCAGAGTAAGATCCGCACGAGAGTGGTATGGTAATCCTATTCTGGAGGTCATGTTACTTGACCATGACGAACCTACGAACTATGAGGAAGCGATGATGAGCCCGGATTCCGCAAAATGGCTTGAGGCCATGAAATCTGAGATGGGATCCATGTATGAGAACAAAGTGTGGACTTTGGTTGACTTGCCCGATGATCGGCAAGCCATTGAGAATAAATGGATCTTCAAGAAGAAGACAGACGCTGACGGTAATGTTACTGTCTACAAAGGTCAACTTGTTGCGAAAGGTTTTTGACAAGTTCAAGGAGTTGACTACGATGAGATCTTCTCACCCGTAGCGATGCTTAAGTCCGTCTGAATCATGTTAGCAATTGTCGCGTTTTATGATTATGAAATTTGGCAAATGGATGTAAAGACTGCATTCCTGAATGGATTTCTGGAAGAAGAGGTGTATATGATGCAACCTAAAGGTTTTATCGATCCAAAGGGAGCTAACAAAGTGTGCAAGCTCCAGCGATCCATTTATGGACTGGTGCAAGCCTCTCGGAGTTGGAATAAACGTTTTGATAGTGTGATCAAAGCATATGGTTTTATACAGACTTTTGGAGAAGCATGTATTTACAAGAAAGTGAGTGGGAGCTCTGTAGAATTTCTAATATTATATGTGGATGACATATTGTTGATTGGAAATGATATATAATTTCTGGATAGCATAAAAGGATACTTGAATAAGAGTTTTTCAATGAAAGACCTCGGTGAAGCTGCTTATATATTGGGCATCAAGATCTATAGAGATAGATCAAGACGCTTAATTGGACTTTCACAAAGCACATACCTTGATAAAGTTTTGAAGAAGTTCAAAATGGATCAAGCTAAGAAAGGTTCTTGCCTGTATTACAAGGTGTGAAGTTGAGTAAGAATCAATGCCCGACCACTGTAGAAGATAGAGAGGAAATGAAGAGTGTTCCCTATGCTTCAGCCATAGGCTCTATCATGTATGCAATGATGTGTACCACACTTGATGTGTGCCTTGCCATTAGTCTAGCAGGGAGGTACCAAAGTAATCCAGGAGTGGATCACTGGACAGTGGTCAAGAACATCCTGAAGTACCTGAAAAGGACCAAGGATATGTTTCTCGTTTATGGAGGTGACAAAGAGCTCATCGTAAATGGTTACGTTGATGCAAGCTTTGACACTAATCCGGACGATTCTAAATCGCAAACCGGATATGTGTTTATATTAAACGGTGGAGCTGTCAGTTGGAGCAGTTCTAAACAGAGCGTCGTGGCGGGATCTACATGTGAAGCGGAGTACATTGCTGCTTCGAAAGCAGCGAATGAAGGAGTTCATATCCGATCTAGGTGTCATAACTAGTGCATCTGGTCCAATGAAAATATTTTGTGACAATACTGGTGCAATTGCCTTGGCAAAGGAATCCAGATTTCACAAGAGAACCAAGCACATCAAGAGACGCTTCAACTCCAACCGGGATCAAGTCTAGGTGGGAGACATATATATTTGGAAGATACATACAGATCTAAATGTTGTAGACCCGTTGACTAAGAGCATCTCCAGCCGCGCCCCAACAGGCCCCCCCCAGGCCACTTTTTCGGCGTCGGCGCCGAAAAAACGGCCCAGTCGCGCCCCCAAGACGCCGAAAATCGCCGGTTCGGACCATTTTTCCGCCCGACGGTCACAGGCTGAACCCGGCGCGCTGGGGAGCAGTTGGGGGCTCTGGCGCTAGGGAAAAGCACGCCTGGCCCACACCGATAGGGGAAAAGTCAAGGTTTTCTTCCCCCGACTCGCCTCACACCCCACGCGCCCTCGGCCACCACTAGCTATATCCCGGTGACGGCCGCCGCCCTACTCCGCTAGATAGCCATTCCCCGCCAGAAAATAGCAGCGCTTCGCGGCGGCAGCCCCTCCCACAGGAGCTGGGCGTTTCCGGCCGCGGAGGCGCGGTTTAGCGGCGGGTACACGCCCACCAAGCGCAAGGTGTTCGGCGTTTTGCCTATCTCGGCGATGGACTCGGATGACGAGGAAGAGCTCGCCGCGCTGCTGGAGGAGGAAGCCGCGGCCGACGTCCAGGAAGAAGAGCATCTCATGGTGCTCGCCGCCCTCGCCCAGCTGCTGGTGAGCCATGAAAAGCCGCGGTGAGGTGGCTCGGCGCCGGGGCGGTTGAAAGCAAAGAACCGGCTTTGTCTTGAAGGCTACTGCATGCTCTACTCCAACTACTTCGCCGATGCTCCACTTCACGGCAAGAAAACATTTCGGCACCGTTATCGGATGAGCCGAAAGCTCTTCCTCAGGATTGTGAATTCCATCCGGGAGTTCGACAACTACTTCAAGTGCTAGATGGATTGCACTGGCGCTCTTGGATTCACCTCCATCCAGAAGTGCACGACAGCGATGAGGATGCTTGCATATGGAGCTCCCAGTGATTCACTCGACGACTATGGGCGCATGGCCGAGTCCACCAGCATAGAGTGTTTCTACAAGTTCTGTTGGGCAGTGGTGGCAGTGTTTGGGCCACAATACTTGAGAACACCCAATGCGGAAGACACTGCTCGGATCCTAGCCCAGAATGCAGCAAGAGGATTTCCTGGGATGCTTGGAAGCATCGACTGCATGCATTGGAAATGGAAGAATTTCCCATTTGGTTGGGAGGGGATGTACAAAGGCGCCAAAGGTGGTTGCAGTGTGGTGCTTGAGGCGGTAGCCACACAGGACCTCTGGATTTTGCACTCCTTCTTTGGTATGCCAGGAACTCACAATGACATCAACGTGCTGCAGTGCTCTCCTGTTTTTGCCAAGCTCGTTGAGGGCCATTCTCCTCCGGTGAACTTCGAGATCAATGGGCACCAATACAACAAGGGGTACTACCTAGCAGATGGCATCTATCCGAGATGGTCGACATTTGTGAAGACGATCTCAAACCCTGCGGCAGGAGGCAAGAACGCCTGGTTTGTGAAAGTTCAGGAGGCTTGCAGGAAGGATGTCGAGCGGGCATTTGGTGTGCTCCAATCTCGATTCGCTGTTGTTCGGTACCCCGCTCAGACCTGGTCCAAAGATCAAATGTGGGAGATTATGACTTGCGGTGTCATCTTGCACAACATGATCATCGAGAGCTAGCAAGAAGACCCAGTGTTTGACACTGAACCATACTACAGGCAGGGTCCTCTAGCCAAAGTTGATCACCATCTACCGGCAACTTGGACTGCCTATCTCAGTATGCGTCAGGAGATCCGAGACCCACAGGTGCATCACCAACTACAGAAAGATCTGATTGAGCACCTATGGAGGCTCAAGGGGGACGCCGTGTGATGAAATACAAGTTTTTATTTGTTGAACTGTATAATTTGTATTGAACTATTTGTTGTTGTACTATTTTGTTGAAGTATTTGATGTTTCTGTGATGAAATATGTGATAAGAAATAATTGTGTTGATAATTGAACGCCAAGACACGGCAAAACCATGCCGAATATGGGCCTATTCTCGCCCATATGGGCCCTTTATTCGCCGAAATTGGGCTGCAAAGTGGGCCAATTTCGGCGCCTGGGGGCGAGCTGGGGGCGACGACTGGGCGCAAAACTGCCCCCAGCACCGATTGTATCGCCGGCTCGCCCCCAGGGGGCGATTTTTATGCGTCCTGGGGGGGCCAACGACTGGAGATGCCCTAAGCCTCTTCCACGAGCAAAACATGATCAACACCAAGGCTCCATGGGTGTTAGAATCATTACTGTGTAATCTAGATTATTGACTCTAGTGCAAGTGGGAGACTGAAGGAAATATGCCCTAGACGCAATAATAAAGTTATTATTTATTTCCTTATTTCATGATAAATTTTTATTATTCATGCTAGAATTGTATTAACCGGAAACATAATACATGTGTGAATACATAGACAAACATAGTGTCACTAGTGTGCCTCTACTTGACTAGCTCATTGATCAAAGATGGTTAAGTTTCCTAACCATAGACATGATTTGTCATTTGATCAATGGGATCACATCATTAGGAGAATGATGTGATTGACTTGATCCATTCCATTAGCTTAGCACTTGATCGCTTTTGTTTACTGCAATTGCTTTCTTCATGACTTATACATGTTCTTATGACTATGAGATTATGCAACTCCCGAATACCAGAGTAACACTTTGTGTGCTACCAAACGTCACAATGTAACTGGGTGATTATAAAGGTGCTCTACAAGTGTCTCCGATGGTACTTGTTGAGTTGGCATATATCAAGATTAGGATTTGCCACTCCGATTGTCGGAGAAGTATCTCTGGGCCCTCTCGGTAATACACATCACTATAAGCCTTGCAAGCAATAGAACTAATGAGTTAGTTGTGGGACAGTGCATTGCAGAACGAGTAAAGAGACTTGCCGGTAACGAGATTAAACTAGGTATTGGGATACCGACGATCGAATCTCGGGCAAGTAACATACCGATGACAAAGAGAACAATGTATAGTGTAATACGGTTTGACCGATAAAGATCTTTGTAGAATATGTAGGAACCAATATGAGCATCCAGGTTCCTCTATTGGTTATTGACCGGAGACATGTCTCGGTCATGTCTACATAGTTCTTGAACCCGTAGGGTCCGCACGCTTAAAGTTCTGTGACGATCGGTTTTATGAGTTTATATGTTTGATGTACCAAAGATAGTTCGGAGTCCCGGATATGATCATGGACATGACGAGGAGTCTCGAAATGGTCGAGACATAAATATTGATATATTGGAAGCCTACATTTGGACATCGGAAGAGTTCCGGGTAAAATCAGGATTTTACCGGAGTACCGGAACCCCCCGGGGGCTAATGGGCCTTGTTGGGCCATAAGGGAAAGAGAGAGGGGGCGGCCTAGGGCAGGCAGCACGCCCCCTCCCTCTGGTTTGAATTGGACTTGGAGAGGGGGCCCCCTTTCCTTCTCTTTCTTCCCCTTCCTTTCCCCCTCCTAGTAGGAAAGGGAGGAATCCTACTCCTACTAGGAGGAGGATTCCTCTTTCTGGCGCACCAACAAGGGCCGGCCGGCCTCCCCCTTGCTCCTCTATATACAGGAGTGGGGGCACCTCTAGACACACAAGTTGATCACAAAGATCTCTCCCAGCCGTGTGCGGTGCCCCCTTCCACCATAATCCACCTCGGTCATACTGTAGCAGTGTTTAGGCGAAGCCCTGCTGCGGTAGCTTCATCAACATCGTCACCACGCCGTCATGCTGACGAAACTCTTCCCCGAGCTCTACTGGATCATGAGTTCACGGGATGTCACCGAGCTGAACGTGTGCTGAACGCGGAGGTGCCGTACGTTCGGTACTGAGGATCGGTCGATTGTGAAGACGTACGACTACATCAACCGCGTTGTCATAACGCTTCCGCTTAACGGTCTACGAGGGTACATGGACGACACTCTCCCCTCTTGTTGCTATGCATCATCACCATGATCCTGCGTGTGCGTAGGAATTTTTTTGAAATTACTACGTTCCCCAACAACATCACCACCTCCGAAGAAAGAGACATAAACACATGGGTATGGGCACTACCCTTGGCAATTGCCAAGCTTGGGGTAGTGCCCCGATATCGTATCACCATCACACTTCTATCTTTACCTTTTTTCTTAGTTCAACCCTTTTGATTATATCTTGATCTAGTAGAATAAAGTTTAGTATGATCTAGCTTTGAGTTTTAAGTGTTGATCCTTATCTATGTAATCGAGTCCGTGAGCTATATATAATAAATGTTAGTTTTGAGTCAAGGGCCTGGTTATCTTGCTACGATCTTGAGAAAAAAGGGAAGAATGAAAAGAAATAAAGAGATCATATTGATCTTATGGGGAGTAATGACTTCACATATAAAGAGTATGATGAATAAAAGTTGTTGAGAGTTGACAAACATAGTTTTTGGTCATCGTTGCAATTAATAGAAAGTAATAAAGAAAGAGAGGTTTTCACATATAAATATACTATCTTGGACATCTGTTATGATTGTGGGCACTCATTAAAATATGACATGCTAAAAAGTTGATGTTGGACTAGGAAGACAACATAATGGGTTATGCTTTCTTATATCCGGAATAAATTATATTGTCATGGATCATCCAACGTGTTGAGCTTGCCTTTCCCCCTCATGCTAGCCAAATTCTTTGCACCAAGTACAGATACTCTTGTGCTTCCAAATATCCTTAAACCCAGTTTTGCCATGAGAGTCCACCATATCTACCTATGGATTGAGTAAGATCCTTCAAGTAAGTTGTCATTGTTACAAGCAATAAAAATTGCTCTCTAAATATGTATGATCTATTAGTGTGGAGAAAATAAGCTTTATATGATCTTGTGATATGGAAGAAATAAAAGTGATGGACTGCATAATAAAGGTCCCTATCACAAGTGGCAATGTCAAGTGACGTTCTTTTGCATTAAGATTTTGTGCATGCAACCATAAAAGCACATGAAAACCTCTGCTTCCCTCTATGAAGGGCCTTTCTTTTATTTTTGTCTTATACCTTATACAAGAGTCATGGTGATTTTCACGTTTCCTTTTCACATTTTCCTTTGGCAAGCACTGTGTGTTGGAAATATCCTGATATATATAGCTAATTGGATGTGGGTTTTCATAAACTATTATTGTTGACGTTACCCTTGAGGTAAAAGGTTGGGAGGAAAAACTATAAGCCCCTATCTTTCTCCTTATCCGATTAAAGCTTCATACCCGTAAGTATTGCATGAGTGTTAGCAATTGTGGAAGACTAAATGATATTTGAGTGTGTGGACTAGCTGAAAAGCTCTTATGTTGACTCTGCCCGATGTTATGATAAATTTTAATTGCTTCAATGACTGAGACTATAGTTTGTTAGTTTTCAATGAAGTTTCTGATTCATACTTTACATTGTGAATAGATTGTTACTTTAGCATAAGAAATCATATGAATATATATATATACATAAACACTATTCTGATCATGGGATCAGAATAATATTCTGATCACAACATGAACTTCCCGAGTAATGCGCCTGACCTTCCCCGAGTACTAGGTCGAACTTCAGCTAAAAGGTGTCCAAATGGGGCTTGCGATATACCATTGGATAGCTATGGACATCAGTATCATGACCCAAGTTAAAATTTTGGCAAAATGTAAGCGGTTTAAGAGCAGTTTTGTAAACCGTTTTTTCTTCATACAAAAAACGTGAATCGTATTTTCGATCGCATTTTTAAATAGTTTATCAGAATGAGGCAAATAATATGGCGTTGGAAAGCTGCTGCAAACCCGCTCCTTCCACATGTTGAAAGTTTTCTCTAATTCCCTATGGTTAAAGAGTAATTCGGAAAATCGTCAAATTTTGTAAACCGAACACCCGAGTTCGTATTTTTGATGCCATTTCTAAACGGCTAATCCAATTGAGGCAGATAATATGGCGTTGGAAAGCTTATGAAAATGCGCTACTTTTTTATGTTAAAAGTTTTTTCTAATTTTGAACGGTTTAAAAGTAATTTAGAAAATGGTATAAGTTCCACCGGGTTTGTATTTTTGAGCTAATTTTTTAACCGTACGTCCAAATGCAGCAAATGATATGGCGTTGGAAAGCTCGAAGAAATGCGAAACTTTTTTGTATATATTGTTTCTCCTAATTCACAACGGTTTTATGTCAGTTTTGAAAATGGTTAAAAACGTATTTTTGCCGTAATTTCTACAAACTTTATCGGAATGGGGCAAATACTATACCATTGAAAAGCTACGGAAAATGCGAAACTTTTTCATGTTGATGGTTTTCTCTGATTCCTAGCCGTTTTCAAGTAATTTCAAAAATGGCGGGATCATGCGTTCTACCTTTATCGCGAAACAGATTCTTCGAAAATCCACCGCGTGAAGAACCTGGACTTCTCGGCGCATCTACCTGAACTTCACTCTGTTTTTCACGTGATTTTTTTTCTCGTAGGTCTTCACCCAAGTTTCTCATGTTGATCATCTTTTCATACTCCTGACGATTTTAAATGTTTTTAATCTAAAATTCATTCAGCGTAGTAGTTGAACTTCCAGCTGTTTGCACGTTGAACTTCTGTGACGTATTTTTGTTTGTAATTTTCTCATCCATTCTTTAGTGTTACACAAATAATATTCCTTTTGTACAACATCTCTCACAATAATTTTTTAACTTTCTCCGACCGACAACTTGAACTTATAACAAAAAAATTGGACCTTGCCTTTTAATTTATTTTTCTTATATCAAACACACACCATGTATTACATGAACTTTTTCCATTTTTATAATTTGAATTTTTTTATTTCTTTTTGAAATCAAATTGCTCCCAAATAGTAATTGAACTTATTTGTGGATTGAGAGAATTATTTTAAAACACAGAATTTTTTTTCTTTTTTGTGTTTTCGAACATGGAAATATAAGGTGAACCTCTCTCGCAAGAATTTTTGAACTTCCCCGGACAGAGCACTTGAACTTCTTGCAACAAACCTTTTAAGCCTTTTGTTTTCTATTCTTATATTCTTATGTGAAACGCATTCAATGTGGTAGTTGAACTTCCCGCTCTTTTCACCTTGAACTTCTGTCACGTTTTTTTGTTCAACCTCTCTCACACGAATTTTGGAATTTTCTCGGGCTGAGCACTTGAACTTGTAGCAACAAAACTTTCAGCATTTGCTTTTTCATTCTTTTTTTAATACAAAATGCACACCGTGTAGTACGTGAACTTCTGGCAGTTATGTGAAAATATCTGATTTTTTTATGAATTTTAATCTGAATTTCTTAATCCTTTTTTATGAATTTTGAAGCGCTCTATTTTTAAAAGTTGAACTTCTTGTTATTTAATTTTTGAACTTCTTGGTTTAATCTTTAGTATCGGGGAAAATCCAAATTTTTAAAAAACAGGGAAAATCTTTTTAAAACTTTTTTTGTTGTTTTATTATTTTAATTTGAAATTTTTAGTTATTCTTTAGAACGAGAATCTGAGATTTTTATCAAATTTGAACTGCTCTGAAATTTTAATTTGAACTTCTTAGTTTATTCTTTAGTAACGAGGAAACTCGAGTTTTTTTAACCTCTTTGTTTTAAAATTTTGAACTTCTTGTTTTTTTAATAATGTGAAAAATCCGAATGTTTTATAGACATCGAACTTCACCATTTTTAAATTTGAACTTCTTAGTTTTATTGGTTAGTAACGGGGAAAATGCTTTTTTATATAAAACAATGATACCGCATCGTTACTTTAATTTGAACTTCTAGTCTTTATAGAATGGGGAAAATCAGTTTTTATACAATCTTTTGAAATGCTCCTCTTTTTAATTTGAACTTCTCTGATATTTTTACAAACGGGGAAAATCCGTTATAAAGATTTTTGAACTACTCTTTTTTAACTTCTCGCTCAAACAATTTTAACTTCCAAATCTGTCTGTATGATACTAAAACTTCATTTTTTTTAACGTTGACCTGCTTCAGTTTTTAAATTTGAACTTCTTATAGAATTTTGTCGCGACATTTTATGCATTTTTTGCTTTTCGGTGAAACGGGTTAGGCGGTCCCTTTTGTCATTTGATCATTTTTCTTTTGTACGTGGTACATGTGAACTTCAAAATTTTCTGAAACATGAACTTCGCGTGCTGCTAATTTTTTTCATGAAACTCCATAGTTTTTAATCTTTGAATTCACATAGTATCTGCCATTCGAACAGCAATTTAAATTTAAAAACATGGCTATGGCTTGTTCGTGGCAATCTCATGTAACCAGTATCTAACAATCCAACGCCTTATATGACAGAAAAACAAATAAAGCTATCTTAATTTTACCTGAACAGAAAATCTACTGTTAATGCTGTCAAGGAAGAAGTAGGATCAGTTTCAGGAAACATGCTGATCACTACTACTATAATTAAGCAAGATAAGTATGCATGCATCCTACTATATATGTCAGGATTTTTTAGTTGCTTACAATGGTGAAGTGATGAATCTACATAGGGAAACGATGTGATGCATCATGCATCCCTTCCAATACATACAGTCTGAAAAAAACAGTCATGTGAAAAAACAAAACACCAGGTGATACCTTAGATTACACTACTTGATATTATATATCAGATCAGATTCCCCACTAATTAACTAGCTGGTGCTAGCTAGAATTTTGCACTCAAAAGCAAAAGCTACAATCTGAATGGAGGACTGATGAGAGAAGAGAGATACATATGTTTACAATAGGGAAAAGAACAGAAATGGATGCCTTTTTCATAGTTGGACACTCCGCTAAATTTTCATAGTTTGTTTAGTTCCAGATTCAAAAGGGATCCAAAAGTAATCCTTTTCAAGTTGTAGAGCTCTGTTTGGATGAAACATCAAACGGTAGAAACAAACCGTCAGCACTCGGTTACAGTAAAAATCAAGAGAGCTGTCGTAGAGCTCGCTATGAGCTCAGATTTAGAGCTGTTTGCACGGACAAATGTAGATTTCTTTGGGTTTGGGTTCGAGTTTGGCACCTTTTCTGGCCCTCATCTGAGGCGCTGGAAACACGACACAACCCATATCTATGGAAATAGCTTTCGGGGCTATCATGCTTGGAAGTTTGTGGCAAACGAAGGACGAAATCTGGATAAAGGTTCTCGAATTCCAGCGAATCTTATTCCAGCTGAACTTGCTCTGTAGAGGTATTACCACAAGAACTGATATAATACACATGTATGAATATTCGTTGCTCACAATAATTTGGGAAAAGGACAAAAGCTGATGTTAGTTATCAGAGACATAACCACAAACATGTTGAGGGCGTCAAATCAGCACAACTTTCACGAAACTTGTGCAAAAAAATTCTCCAAAGAAACAGGGGACTAGGGGAGTAGCCGCTCACACATGCAGCAATCACAGGAGGGGATGCACAGAAAAGGCAGAACCTGAACAGGGACTAACATTGTAGTTGGACTGATGCCAAGCCGTCCTAGGTGTGAGCCAGCCACCTCCTCTCCAGGTCCAAAGCATGGAGGCCAGCACCATCCTCACGTGCGCGCGACGACCATGACGTGGAGGAGATGGGGGTGCAGGGCGTTGGGTTTGGGAGGAGCCACTAGCGGCGGCGCAGGATCTTGGTGGCGGGCGGCGGCTCGGGTTCTTGGGGGGCGGCGCTGGTGTTTGTTCCACAGGGCCGACGACGGCTTCAACGCTAGTGGAGGAGGTGATGCAGGGCGGAGAGGGGCGGAGTAATTATGTCAGAGATCCCTGGATGGTTGGGTTTTGGGCGCTGAAGTGGTGAACATCCAAGAGCTCCGTCGTTGAACGCCTGGAAGTGGTGCCGAACGGCATGAGCGCCGCGACGGTGGATCCCCATCGGGAGGAGGCTACGTGAGTGAGGGGGCCACGGGCTTGCTCGTCTTCAGTCGGGGACCATGGCGGCGGTGGGCGCGATCCAAATCCAGGCGTCAGCGCCCCGGATCCACGGCTGGCGGCGGCGCGCGAGGCCTGTGGGCGGTGGAGGTTGGGGGCGGCGGCACGGCGCGCAAGGACGATGGGCGGCAGCAGGGGTTAGCCGGTGGACGGTGGCGCGAGGCCGGCGAGGAGTGGCTACGAGATGCCGGCGGGGAGGGGCCGCGCGGTCCGGCAGGCAGGGGCGGCGTGACGTGGCAGGCAGGGGAGGGGCGGCGTGGTGGTTTGGTGGGTAGGGATCGGGGGATGGTGAGGCATTGTCGAGGGAGAGGAGAAGGTCGTGGGTGTGGTAGTGGGCCGTTCGGGTTGTGCACAACGGGTCAGCATGTAGCTCTGTTTTCCTCCGTTCGAGATCTCAGGAACACCCGTCATGCCCTATATAGCGACGTTGTGATCAGAATAACTATTCTGATCCCAGGATCAGAATAGTGTTACTATATATATATATATGTATGTATGTATATGTTGTTGCTCTAAGAATCATCATGATGCCCTCATGTCCGTATTTTATTTTATCGACACCTCTATCTCTAAACATGTGGACATATTTTTCGATATCAGCTTCCGCTTGAGGACAAGCGAGGTCTAACCTTGGGGGAGTTGATATGTCCATTTTGCATCATGCTTTTATATCGATATTTATTGCATTATGGGCTGTTATTACACATTATGTCACAATACTTATGCCTTTTCTCTCTTATTTTACAAGGTTTACATAAAGAGGGAGAATGCCGGCAACTGGAATTCTGGGCCGGAAAAGGAGGAAATATTAGAGACCTATTATGCACAACTCCGAAAGTCCTGAAACTCCATGAAAGTCAGTTTTGGAATATATTAAAAATATTGGGCGAAGAAAGCACCAGAGGGGAGCCAGCCATCGTCCACGAGGGTGGGGACGCACCCTACCCCCCTGGGCACGCCCCTGCCTCGTGGGCCACTTGGCAGGCCCCCGATACCCATCTTTTGGTACAAGGTGTCTTTTGCCCTCGAAAAATTAAGGAGGAAGCTTTCGGGACAAAGCACCGTCGTCTCGAGGAGGAACCTTCGCGAACCAATCTAGGGCTCCGGCGAAGCTGTTCTGCCGGGGAAATTATGACCCACAAGTGTAGGGGATCTATCGTAGCCTTTTTGATAAGTAAGAGTGTCGAACCCAACGAGGAGCAGAAGGAAATGATAAGCGGTTTTCAGCAAGGTATTCTCTGCAAGCACTGAAATTATTGGTGACATATAGTTTTGTGATAAGGTAATTTGTAACGAGTAATAAAAGTAAATAAGGTGCAACAAGATGGCCCAATCCTTTTTGAAGAAAAGGACAAGCCTGGACAAACTCTTATATAAAGAAAATCGCTCCCGAGGACACATGGGAATATCGTCAAGCTAGTTTTCATCGCGCTCATATGATTCGCGTTCGGTACTTTGATAATTTGATATGTGTGTGGACTGGTGCTTGGGTACTGTCCTTCCTTGGACAAGCATCCCACTTATGATTAACCCCTATTGCAAGCATCCGCAACTACAACAGAAGTATTAAGGTAAACCTAACCATAGCATGAAACATATGGATCCAAATCAGCCCCTTACGAAGCAACGCATAAACTAGGGTTTAAGCTTCTATCACTCTAGCAACCCATCATCTACTTATTACTTCACAGTGCCTTCCTCTAGGCCCAAACAATGGTGAAGTGTCATGTAGTCGACATTCACATGACACCACTAGAGGGGAGACAACATACATCTCATCAAAATATCGAACGAATACCAAATTCACATGACTACTTATAGCAAGACGTCTCCCATGTCCTCAGGAACAAACGGAACTACTCACAAAGCATATTCATGTTCATAATCAGAGGGGTATTAATATGCATAATGGATCTGAACATATGATCTTCCACCAGGTAAACCAACTAGCCTGAACTACAAGGAGTAATCAACACTACTAGCAACTCACAGGTACCAATCTGAGGTTTTGATACAAAGATTGGATACAAGAGATGAACTAGGGTTTGAGATAAGATGGTGCTGGTGAAGATGTTGATGGAGATTGACCCCCTCCCGATGATAGGATTGATGGTGATGACGATGGTGATGAATTCCCTCTCCAAGAGGGAAGTTTCCTCGGCAGAACAGCTCTGCCGGAGCCCTAGATTGGTTCTGCCAAGGTTCCGCCTCATGGCGGCGGAGTTTCGTCCCGTGAACTAGCTTATAATTTTTTTCCTCCATGAAAGACTCCATATAGCCAAAGATGGGCATCAGATGGCTGCCAGGGGGCCCACGAGGCAGGGGGCGCGCCCCCACCCTCGTGGACGGTGGGTGGCCCCCTCTGGTACTTCTTTCGCCCAATTTTTTTATATATTCTGAAACGTGCTCCCGTGAAGTTTCAGGACTTTTGGAGATGTGCAGAACATGTCTCTAATATTTGCTCCTTTTCCAGCCCAGAATTCCAGTTGTCGGCCTTCCCCCTCTTCATGTAAACCTTGTAAAATAAGAGAGAGTAGGCATAAGTATTGTGACATAATGTGTAATAACAGCCCATAATGCAATAAATATCGATATAAAAGCATGATGCAAAATGGACGTATCAACTCCCCAAGCTTAGACCTTGCTTGTCCTCAAGCGGAAGCCGAAATCGAAAAATATGTCCACATGTTTAGAGATGGAGGTGTCGATAAAGTAAAATACGGACATGAGAGCATCATGATCATTTTTAGAACAACAACATATATATATTGTCACTAGCACACATGCCCTTGCGTTGCACCGGGGTAATAAAATTACATGCATCTGGCTCAATATAAAAATGAATCATGACCCTCAAATGTCTGTATTCTCTAGTTCAACACAGCGCCATTTAATTAAAGCCAAACCAATGTATTCTTTTTTATTGGCACGTGCCCACAATTTCCTTCAATTATAAATAACCAGCATATTCTCTTTTATTGTCACATGGAAGCTAGCACCTAATAATTTATGGTGTCCCTTATTCTGAACAAGCGGAATTAGCTTGATATGCCAGATGCGCAGTAGGCCCAATATGGGAGTGATCGAACTCACGACCTCAAAGAACGACTACATGTTGCTAGCCACACAAACAAATGCGTCCTGCTAACCAATGCGGAGCAGGCCCAATATGAGAGTGAATATTTAAAAATATATTGGAATGTCACATTCCAATCATGTTTTCATTTTTTTGAACTTTTCAAAAATGATAAATATGAACTGCTATATATACTTGGCAAAATGAACAATTTTCCAAATTATGAACAGTTTTTTGACAATTCCATATATTAAAAAATAAACGAACAAAAATTTTAAACAGATTATTTTTTTGAAATTCACATACATTTCTCAAAAGCTTGAAACATTCATAAAAATACGAACATTTTATAAATCTGTGAACATTTTTTGGAAATGCGAGGATGTTCTGGACATTTAGGAAAATAAAAACAATTATAAAATGTGTTTTTAATGCGAAAATAATATTCAATTTTGAATATCTCAATAAAAAAGAATATTATCAAAAAAATTAACATTTTTAAAATGCAATTTTCAAATCTTGAACAAAATTGGAAGAACCCTAACATTAGTTTTGAAAAAAATTGAATTTTTCTAAAAAAATTAAATGATTTTTTAAAATTTACTAACATTTAAAAATAGGATTAAAATTTTGGAATTAGTACATTTAAAAAATGAAATTCCACTTTTTTTGAAATTTTCGAATTTCAGAAAAAAGAAAAAATAGACTTGGAATGGGAAATTAAAAAAGAAACAGGAAACAAAAAGAGAAAGAAGAAGAAGAAAAATAAAAATCAAACACAGAAAAATGGGTGGCCCATTCTTGGCTGCCTTGCGTACATGGAACTATTAGCCGCACTGGGCGGAAAATATTATTTTTTTATTACCGCCTGGGCAGGAAAAATTAGGCTGAGTTTACTGGGCCATAGCATGCGCGGCCTGTGTACGTAATTCCGAAAAAATTGTTTTTTCCATGCTAATAGACGGATTACAAAAGTTTAGTACCACCTTGGATAGAAAAGATTTTTTTGATGGTGAACGGATGAAAAAATTAAATGAATTTTTTTAAAATTACTAACATTTAAAAATAGGATTAAAATTTTGGAATTAGTATATTTTAAAAAATGAAATTCCACTTTTTTGAAGTTTTTGAATTTCAAAAAAAATAAAAAATAGACTTGGAACGAGAAATTAAAAAAGAAACAGGAAACAAAAAGAGAAAGAAGAAGAAGATAAATAAAATTCAAACACAGAAAAATGGGTTGCCCAATCTTGGCTGCCTTGTGCGTACATGGAACTATTAGCCGCACTGGGCGGAAAATATGATTTTTTATTACCGCCTGGGCAGGAAAAATTAGGCTGAGTTTAATGGGCCATAGCGCGCGCGGCCCATGTACGTAATTCCGAAAAAATTGTTTTTTCCATGCTAATAGACGGATTACAAAAGTTTAGTACCACCTTGGATAGAAAAGATTCTTTTTGATGGTGAACGGATGAAAAAATCAGAAAGACGCACCTTGCTTTATTAGTAGGTATAGATATGATCTCTTATGCTAGAGTAACAATTCATTCACAGTTTCAAGTATGAATCATAAACTTCATTGAAAACTAACAAACTATAATCTCAGTCATTAAAGCAATTGCAATTTATCATAACATCATAAAGAGTAAATATAAGAGCTTTTCAGCAAGTCGACATACTCAACTATCATTTAGTCTTTCACAATTGCTAACACTCACGTAATATTTATGGGTATGAAGTTTTAATCAGACACAGAGAAAGATAGAGGCTTATAGTTTTGCCTCCCAACCTTTTACCTCAAGGGTAATGTCAATAATAATAGTTCATGAAAACTTACATCCAATTTGCTATATATATCAGGATTTTTCCAACACATTGTGCTTGCCAAAGGATAAAATGTAAAAAGTAAAGGTGAAGATCACCATGACTCTTATATGAAGTATAAGATAAGAATAAAAGACAGGCTCTTCGCAGAGGGAAGCAGAGGTTGTTATGTGCTTTTATGGTTGGATGCACAAAATCTTTATGCAAAAGAACGTCACTTTATATTGCCACTTGTGATATGGACCTTTATTATGCAGTCTATCGCTTTTATTTCTTCCACATCACAAGATTGTATAAAGCTTATTTTCTCCACACTAATAAATCATACATATTTAGAGAGAAACTTTTATTGCATGCAACAATGACAACTTACTTGAGGGATCTTACTCGATCCATAGGTAGATATGGTGGACTCTCATGATAAAACTGGTTTTAAGGATATTTGGAAGCACAAGTAGTATTTCTACTTGGTGCAAAGAAATTGGCTAGCATGAGAGGGAAAGGGAAGCTCAACATGTTATGATCCATGACAATATAATTTATTTCAGATGTAAGAAAGCATAACCCATTACGTTGTCTTCCTTGTCCAACGTCAACTCTTTAGTATGTCATATTTTAATGAGTGCTCACAATCATAAAAGATGTCCAAGATAGTATATTTATATGTGAAAACCTCTCTTTCTTTATTACTTCCTATTAATTGCAATGATGACCAAAACTATGTTTGTGAACTCTCAACAACTTTTATTCATTATACTTTTATATGTGAAGTCATTACTCTCCATAAGATCCATATGATCTCTTTAATTCTTTTTATTCTTTCTCTTTTATTTTATTCCCTCAAGATCATAGCAAGATAATCAAACCCTTGACTCAACACTATTCTTTATTATATATAGCTCACGGACTCGATTACATAGAAGGATCATAAAGCAAAACTAAAAACTAGATCATACTAAAACTTTATTCTACTAGATCAAGATATTACCAAAAGGATCGAACTAAGAAAAACAGTAAATATAAAGGTGTGATGGTGATACGATACCGGGGCACTCCCCTAAGCTTGGCAGTTGCCAAGGGGAGTGCCCATACCCATGTGTTTATGTCTCCTTCCTCGGAGGTAGTGATGATGGAGTTGTTGATGATGTAGGCTTGTCGTCCATCTTCCAGGGCATAGGCTCACCATCATAGAAGGATGATCGAGTCTCTGGGATCCTCGAATCCGCAGCCAAACTCATCCTCTTGAATCTATATTCATACTCATAGTTTTGGTTTTGCAGGTCATAGATCTGGGCTTGGAGATGCTCGATTTTCTCGTGAAGCTTGAAGATGGTCTCCCCGATGTTCCTGGCATCTAGCTTGGTGGTGTTGGTGAACTCCATGATCATTAGGTGGTTGGTGTCGAGTCCATGTTCTACCATCTCTTGGCACTTGAAAACTTGTTGATCCATTGCTTCGAGTCTTGCCTCGACGCTTCCAGTCCTCCTTGGTCCCTCAACATCGCGGATTTGCAGCAACCCCTCACGCATCTCAATGGTTTGAGGGTGTTGCAGCACCTCTAGGAGGTAGGGGTTGATGACCTTCTCAAAGAACTTGTCCTTGGGGGCGCTTGAAGATGTCATGGTGATCTAGATCTGTCAAAAAAACAGCTCGAAACAAAGACATAGAATATTTGCGTGATACGGTGGTCAAAACCTTCGGGAGATTATATAATGAATTTTTACCGACCACAAGAAGTATCGTGCAAGAAAACGGAGTCTGGAGGGCACACGAGGTGCCCACGAGGCAGGGGGCGCGCCCAGGGGGTAGGGCGCGCCCTCCACCCTCGTGGAAGCCTCGTATCCTTTCCGGACTACTTCTTATTTTGCTATTTTCTTAAATATTCCAAAACGGAGAAAAATTGCCATTAGAACTGTTTTGGAGTTGGTTTGCTTACCGTACCACGTACCTATTCCTTTTCGGAGTCTGAAACGTTCGGGAAAGTGTCCCTTATGTATTCCTCCGGGGTTATGGCTTCAATAACATTGGTTTCAACATTTATGGGATTACCTGAGATATAATGTTTGATTCTTTGACCGTTCACCACCCTCGGATTTGTGCCTTCGAAGTTGTTGATTTTTATGGCACCGGAACGATAGACCTCCTCGATGACGTAAGGACCTTCCCATTTAGAGAGGAGTTTTCCTGCAAAAAATCTTAAATGAGAGTTGTATAACAATACATAATCACCTACATTAAACTCACGTTTTGTATCCTTTTATCATGCCATCTTTTAACTTTTTCTTTAAACAGTTTGGCATTTTCATAAGCCTGAGTTCTCCATTCATCAAGTGAACTAATGTCAAAAAGCCTCTTCTCACCGGCAAGTTTGAAGTCATAGTTGAGCTCTTTAATGGCCCAATATGCCTTATGTTCTAGTTCAAGAGGTAAGTGACATGCTTTTCCATAAACCATCTTATACGGAGACATACCCATAGGGTTCTTATATGCAGTTCTATAAGCCCATAATGCATCATCAAGTTTCTTGGACCAATTCTTTCTAGATCTATTAACAATCTTTTGCAAAATTAATTTAAGCTCTCTATTACTCAATTCTACTTGACCACTAGACTATGGGTGATACCGGGATGCAATTCTATGATTAACATCATACTTAGTAAGCATTTTACGAAAAGCATCATGAATAAAATGTGAACCACCATCAGTCATTAAGTATCTAGGGACTCCAAACCTCGGAAAAATAACTTCTTTAAGCATCTTAATAGAGGTGTTATGATCATCACTACTAGTTGGAATAGTTTCTACCCACTTAGTAACGTAATCAACAGCAACTAAAATATGAGTATACCCATTAGATGATGGAAACGGTCCCACATAATCAAAGCCCCAAACATCAAATGGTTCAATAACAATTGAATAATTCATAGGCATTTCTTGATGTCTACTAATATTACCAATTCACATTCATCACAAGACAAGACAAACTTACGGGCATCCTCGAAGAGATTAGGCCAATAAAACCCGAATTGCAATACCTTATGTGCAGTTCTATCTCCAGTATGGTGTCCTCCATAAGCCTCGGAGTGACACTTGCGTAGGATCTGTTCCTGTTCATGCTTAGGTACACAACATCTAATAACACCATCTACTCCTTCTTTATAAAGATGTGGGTCATCCCAAAAGTAATGCCTTAAATCATAGAAGACCTTTTTCTTTTGCTGGTATGTGAAACTAGTTGGTATAAATTTAGCAACAATGTAATTAGCATAATCAGCATACCATGTAGCAGTACGAGAAGCATTTATGATAGCTAATTGTTCATCAGGAAAGCTATCATCAATAGGTAGTGTGTCATCAAGAACATTCTCTAACCTAGACAAGTTGTCTGCAACGAGGTTCCTAGCTCCCTTTCTATCAATAATATGCAAATCAAATTCTTGAAGCAAGAGAACCCATCCAATTAGTCTAGGTTTAGCATTTTTCTTTTTCATAAGATATTTAATAGCAGGATGATCAGTGTGAACAGTTACCTTGGAATCAACAATATAAGGTCTAAACTTATCACAAGCAAATACAACTGCTAAAAATTCCTTTTCAGTAGTAGCATAATTTCTCTGGGCACTGTCTAGAGTTTTACTAGCATATTGGATAACACTTAATTTCTTATCAACTCTTTGTCCTAGAACAACCCCTACAACATAATCACTAGCATCACACATAATTCAAAGGGTAAATTCCAATCAGGTGGCTGAGCAATGGGTGCAGAAATTAAAGCTTTCTTAAGTATTTCAAATGCTTCTACACAATCATCATCAAAGACAAAAGGAACATATTTTTGTAAGAGATTAGTCAAAGGCCTGAAAATTTTAGAGAAGTCCTTAATGAACCTCCTATAAAAACCGGCAAGACCAAGGAAACTTCTTATACCTTTAATATCCTTAGGACACGACATCTTTTCAACAGCATCAACCTTAACTTTATCAACCTCAATACCTCTTTCAAAAATTTTATGCCCCAAGACAATACCTTCATTAACCATAAAGTGGCACTTCTCCCAATTCAAGACAAGAATAGTTTCTTCACATCTCTGCAAAACTCAATCAAGGTTGCTTAAGCAATCATCAAAAGAAGTTCCATAAACGAAAAAATCATCCATTAAAACCTCAACAATCTTTTCACAAAAGTCAGAGAATATAGCAGTCATCTTTTAAAGGTAGCAGGTGCATTACATAAACCAAAAGGCATATGTCTATAAGCGAAGGTGCCGAAAGGGCAAGTAAAAGTTGTCTTTTCTTGATCCTCTTTTGACATAGGTATTTGAGAGAAACCAGAATAACCATCTAGAAAGCAAAAATGTGTATGTTTGGATAATCTTTCTAGCATTTGATCAATAAAAGGTAACGGGTAATGATCCTTTTTAGTGGCTTTATTTAATTTGTGGAAATCAATTACCATTCTATAACCTGTAACAATTCTTTGTGGGATCAATTCATCTTTATCATTAGGAACAACAGTAATACCTCCCTTCTTAGGGACACAATGGACAGGACTCACCCACTGGCTATCAGCAACGAGATAAATTATACCTGCCTCCAGGAGCTTCAGTATTTCTTTTCTTACCACTTCTTTCATCTTAGGATTTAACCGTCGTTGGTGATCAACAACCGACTTAGCGTCTTTCTCCAATTTTATTTTGTGCTGGCAAAGAGTGGGACTAATGCCCTTAAGATCATCAAGAGTATAACCGATAGCGGCACAGTGCTTCTTCAGAGTTTTCAATAATTTCTTTTCTTCATGCTCTGAAAGGTTAGCACTAATAATAACAAGATATATCTCTTTCTCATCAAGATAAGCATATTTAAGAGTATCAGGTAAAGGTTTAAGCTCAAAGACGGGATCACCCTTAGGTGGAGGAGGATCCCCGAAGATTTCAACAGGCAAGTTGTGTTTCAAAATAGGTCCTTGTTTAAAGAATACTTCATCAATTTCCCTTCTTTCATTCATAAACATATCATTTTCATGGTCTAGCAAATATTATTTTAGAGGATCACTAGGAGGCACAGCAATAGAAGCAAGACCAATAATTTCATCTTTACTAGGCAATTCTTTATCATGGGGTTGTCTATGAAATTTAGCAAAATAAACTCATGAGACATATCCCCTAGACCAATAGTAACAACATCCTTTCTGCAGTCTATCTGGGCATTAACAGCATTCAAGAAGGGTCTACCAAATATAATGGGACAAAAGTCATCTTGTGGGGAACCAAGAACAAGAAAATCAGCAGGGTATTTAACTTTCCCACACAAGACTTCAACATCTCTAACAATCCCAACTGGTGAAATAATATCTCTATTGGCAAGCTTAATTGTAACATCAATTTCTTCTAACTCAGCAGGTGCAATATCATGCATAATTTCTTTATATAAGAAATGAGGTATTGCACTTGCACTAGCACCCATATCACATAAGCCATGATAGCAATGATCTCCTATTTTAACAGAAATAACAGGCATGCCTACAATAGGTCTATGTTTATTTTTAGTATCAGGTCTAGCAATTCTAGCAGCTTCATCACAGAAGTAACTAACATGCCCATCAATATTACCGGCCAAGAGATCTTTAACCATAGCAACACTAAGTTCAACTTTAATTTGCTCAGATGGTGTAGGTGTTCTAGTATTACTCTTACGAACCACAGTTGAAGCTTTAGCATGATCCTTTATTGGCACTCCCCCAAGCTTCACTTCAATGGGTGCAACTACAGTTCAATGGGTGCAACTATAGATGGTGTAGGTGTTCTAGTATTACTCTTACGAACCACAGTTGAAGCTTTAGCATGATCCTTTACGAACCACAGAATCATTATAAGTGATAGTCTTTTCTTCAACTTTAATAGGTGCAACTACTTTCACTTCAATGGGAGGATTATATTTAAACCACTTCTCCTTAGGGATATCAACATGAGTAGCAAAGGATTCACAGAAAGATGGTACTATCTTAGAGTCAAGTACATATTTAGTGCTAAATTCACGGAAGGCATCGGTATCCATAAAAGATTTAACACAATCAAACTTGGGTGTTATACCTGACTCCTTACCTTCATCGAGATCCCAATATTCAGAGTTACGTTTAATTCTCTCCAATAAATCCCATTTGAATTCAATGGTCTTCATCATAAAAGAACCAGTACAAGAAGTATCGAGCATGGAGCTATTACTGAGAGAAAGCCGATCATAAATTTTTTGAATAATCATTTCTTTTGAGAGCTCATGATTGGGGCATGAATATAACATTGAATTAAGCCTCCCCCAAGCTTGAGAGATGCTTTCTCCTTCACAAGGCCAAAAATTATGTATATAATTACGATCACGATGAAGAAGATGCATAGGATAAAACTTCTGATGAAATTCCAATTTCAATCGGTTGTAGTTCCTTGATCCCATATCATCACATAGCCTAAACCATGTCAATGCCTCTCCGTTCAAAGATAAAGGGAAGACCTTCTTCTTGATAACATCCTTGGGCATACCTGCAAGCTTAATTAATCCACAAACTTCATCCACATAGATTAGGTGCAAATCGGGATGTAATGTTCCATCACCTGTGAAAGGATTAGCTAGCAGTTTCTCTATCATACCCGAAGGAATTTCAAAGCAAACATTTTCAGTAGGTTCAGTAGGTTGAGGCGCAACTCTTTGCTCTACTAGTCGGGGCGAAGATACCACGAACAAGCCCCTCAAAGGATTATGTTCCATAGTAACAAGTGACCATAAATTTCAGCACACTATATAAGCTTTTCCTTACCAAATTCCACCTACCAAAGGCGCTTCATTCCCCGGCAACGGCGCCAAAAAAGAGTCTTGATGACCCATAAGTGTAGGGGATCTATCGTAACTTTTTCGATAAGTAAGAGTGTCGAACCCAACGAGGAGCAGAAGGAAATGATAAGCGGTTTTCAGCAAGGTATTCTCTGCAAGCACTGAAATTATTGGTAACAGATAGTTTTGTGATAAGGTAAGTTGTAACGAGTAACAAGTAATAAAAGTAAATAAGGTGCAGAAAGATGGCCCAATCCTTTTTGTAGCAAAGGACAAGCCTGGACAAACTCTTATATAAAGAAAATCGCTCCCGAGGACACATGGGAATATTGTCAAGCTAGTTTTCATCGCGCTCATATGATTCGCGTTCGGTACTTTGATAATTTGATATGTGGGTGGACCAGTGCTTGGGTACTGTCCTTCCTTGGACAAGAATCCCACTTATGATTAACCCCTATTGCAAGCATCCGCAACTACAATAGAAGTATTAAGGTAAACCTAACCATAGCATGAAACATATGGATCCAAATCAGCCCCTTACGAAGCAACGCATAAACTAGGGTTTAAGCTTCTGTCACTCTAGCAACCCATCATCTACTTATTACTTCACAATGCCTTCCTCTAGGCCCAAACAATGGTGAAGTGTCATTTATTCGACATTCACATGGCACCACTAGAGGGGTGACAACATACATCTCATCAAAATATCGAACGAATACCAAATTCACATGACTACTTACAGCAAGACTTCTCCCATGTCCTCAGGAACAAACAGAACTACTCACAAAGCATATTCATGTTCATAATCAGAGGGGTATTAATATTCATAATGGATCTGAACATATGATTTTCCACCAAGTAAACCAACTAGCATCAACTACAAGGAGTAATCAACACTACTAGCAACCCATAGGTACCAATCTGAGATTTTGATACAAAGATTGGATACAAGAGATGAACTAGGGTTTGAGATAAGATGGTGCTGGTGAAGATGTTGATGGAGATTGACCCCCTCCCGATGAGAGGATCGATGGTGATGATGATGGTGATGATTTCCCCCTCTCGGAGGGAAGTTTCCCCGGCAGAACATCTGTGCCGGAGCCCTAGATTGGTTCCGCCAAGGTTCCTCCTCGTGGCGGCGGAGTTTCGTCCCGTGAGCTATCTTATGATTTTTTTACCTCCACGAAAGACTCCATATAGCCAAAGATGGGCATCAGAGGGCTGCCAGGGGGCCCACGAGGCAGGGGGCGCGCCCGGGGGGTAGGGCGCGCCCCCACCCTCGTGGACGGTGGGTGGCCCCCTCTGGTACTTCTTTCGCCCAATTTTTTATATATATTCTGAAACGTGCTCCCGTGAAGTTTCAGGACTTTTGGAGATGTGCAGAACATGTCTCTAATATTTGCTCCTTTTCCAGCCCAGAATTCCAGCTGCCGGCCTTCCCCCTCTTCATGTAAACCTTGTAAAATAAGAGAGAGTAGGCATAAGTATTGTGACATAATGTGTAATAACAGCCCATAATGCAATAAATATTGATATAAAAGCATGATGCAAAATGGACGTATCAGGAAACATCCCTCTGAGAGGGGGAAATCGTCACCATCGTCATCATCATCGATCCTCTCATCAGAAGGGGGTCAATCTCCATCAACATCTTCACCAGCACCATCTCCTCTCAAACCCTAGTTCATCTCTTGTATTCGATCTTTGTCTCAAAACCTCAGATTGGTACCTGTGGGTTGCTAGTAGTGTTGATTACTCCTTGTAGTTGATGCTAGTTGGTTTATTCGGTGGAAGATCATATGTTCAGATCCTTTATGCATATTAATACCCCTCTGATTATGAACATGAATATGATTTGTGAGTAGTTACGTTTGTTCCTGAGGACATGGGAGAAGTCTTGCTATAAGTAGTCATGTGAATTTGGTATTCGTTCGATATTTTGATGAGATGTATGCTGTCTTTCCTCTAGTGGTGTTATGTGAACGTCCACTACATGACACTTCACCATTTTTTGGGCCTAGGGGAAGGCATTGGGAATTAATAAGTAGATGATGGGTTGCTAGAGTGACAGAAGCTTAAACCCTAGTTTATGCATTGCTTCGTAAGGGGCTGATTTGGATCCATATGTTTCATGCTATGGTTAGGTTTACCTTAATTCTTCTTTCATAGTTGCGGATGCTTGCGAAGGGGGTTAATCATAAGTGGGATGCTTGTCCAAGGAAGGGCAGTACCCAAGCACCGGTCCACTCATATATCAAATTATCAAAGTAACGAACGCGAATCATATGAGCATGATGAAAACTAGCTTGACGATAATTCCCATGTGTCCTCGGGAGCGCTTTCCTCTATATAAGAGTTTGTCCAGGCTTATCCTTTGCTACAAAAAGGATTGGGCCACTTTGCTGCACCTTGTTTACTTTTGTTACTTGTTACCTGTTACGAATTACCTTATCACAAAACTATCTTTACCGATAATTTCATTGCTTGCAGAGAATACCTTACTGAAAACTGCTTGTCATTTCCTTTTGCTCCTCGTTCGGTTCGACACTCTTACTTATCGAAAGGACTACGATAGATCCCCTATACTTGTGGGTCATCAAGCACTATGATCGTTTAGTTTATTGCTATTGCTTTCTTCATGACTTATACATGTTCCTATGGCTATGAGATTATGCAACTCCCGAATACCGGAGGAACACTTAGTGTGCCATCAAACGTCACAACATAACTAGGTGATTATAAAGATGCTCTACAGGTGTCTCCGATGGTGTTTGTTGAGTTGGCATAGATTGAGATTAAGATTTGTCACTCCGTGTATCGGAGAGGTATCTCTGGGCCCTCTCAGTAATGCTCATCATTATAAGCCTTGCAAGAAAAGTGAATAATGAGTTAGTTGCAGGATGATGTATTACGAAACGAGTAAAGTGACTTGCCGGTGACGAGAATGAACTAGGTATGATGATACCGACGATCGAACCTCGGGCAAGTAACATACCAATGACAAAGGGAACAATGTATGTTGTTATGCGGTTTGACCGATAAAGATCTTCGTGGAATATGTGGGAGCCAATATGAGCATCCAAGTTCCGCTATTGGTTATTGACCGGAGATGTGTCTCGGTCATGTCTACATAGTTCTCGAACCTGTAGGGTCCGCACGCTTAACCTTCGGTGACGATTTGTATTATGAGTTATGTGATTTGATGTACCGAAGTTTGTTCGGAGTCCCAGATGAGATCATGGACATGACAAGGAGTCTCGAAATTGTCGAGACATAAAGATTCATATATTGGAAGGTTACATTCAGACACCAGAATGGTTCGGGTCGTTTCGAATGAGTTTCGGAGTACCGGGGGTTACCGGAACCCCCTCCGGAAAGTTATTGGGCCTCATGGGCCTAGTGGTGGAAGAGAGGAGGCAGGCCAAGAGGTGGTGCGCGCCCCCCTAGTCCAAACTGAATTGGACTAGGGCTAGGGGAACGGCCCCCCCTTTCCTTCTCTTCTCCTACTCCTTCCCCCTTCTCCTTGTGGAAGTAGGAAAGGGGGATCCTATTTGGAGTAGGACTCCCCCCCCCTTGGGCGCGCCACCCTTGGCCGGCCTCCTCCTCCCTCCCCCCTTTATATACATGGGAGGGGGCACCCCATAGACACACAAGTTGATCTTTTAGCCGTGTGCGGTGCCCCCTCCATAGTTATACACCTCGGTCATATCATTGTAGTGCTTAGGCGAAGCCCCGCGTCGATAACTTCATCATCACCGTCAACACACCCTCGTGCTGATGGAACTCACCCTCGGCCTCATCTCGATCAAGAGTATGAGGGACGTCACCGAGCTGAACGTGTTCTGATCGAGAGGTGCCGTGTGTTTGGTACTTGGATCGGTTGGATCGTGAAGACGTTCGACTACATCAACCGTGTTACTAAATGCTTCTGCTTTCGGTCTACGAGGGTATGTAGACACACTCTCCCCTCTCGTTGCTATGCATCTCCTAGATAGATCTTGCATGATTTTAGGTAAATTTTTTGAAATACCGCATTCCCCAACAGGGGCACCATTAGTTTCGTCTTCTCCTTAGAGTTCAAAGCTTCATAAACTTCATTAAGTGTGAGAGTATCATGACTGTATAATATGGTGTCTCTAAAATTTGTGTAAGAACTTGGCAGTGAACATAGTAACATTAAAGCACTATATTCCTCATCATAATTAACACCACTGCAGCTAGATCAGATATGATCTATTCAAATTCTGAAATTTTATTCAAAAGATTACCCCCCTCGGGTAACCTGTGCGTGAATAATTTTTACTTCAGATGCATCGTGCTGGTGAGATCTTTTGTCATGCAAAATATTATTATGCAAATGGAGTTGAATTTGCGACAAAGCCTTACGGTCCTTCCTTTTCTACCAATCAGTCCATTCCTGAATCTTATTCTTCCCAAAACTGTCCAGTGCATCATCATAATCGGCCTATGCCAACAATGCCCACATCTTGAATTGCCATAGGGTAAACCTTGTGCGATGGTCCAATAGTGGAAGATCGTACTTCATGGAAGCCATGAGTAGATGAATATGTGTACACAAAGTAGTACAAGCCGGTAGAGAAAATTCTTGATAGAATTAATACACGGGTCAAATGAACAGAGTAAATAGCACCTAGAAGTGTTGGATAGTGGCAGTAGTAGACGAAGTTACCGAAGAATGAAAAACTTGAACAGGAAAATTTCTTTGGTCTCACATGAAGAAGTAGTGGATCTTAACCTTCACGTGAAGTAGAAAAGCTACCAGATTGATCAAATCTTGAAAATCGTGAGTACTAGTAGTACTTGGCTTCTGTCTTCAGACTTGCGTTTATCGAGCTCCTTACCTTCATCGAGCTCCCAACCTTCAGAGTTGCGCTTAATTCTTTCCAAAAGATCCCATCTGAATTCAATAGTCTTATTCAAAAAAGAATCAATACAAGAAGTATCGAGCATGGATTGATCATTACGAGAAAGCCGAGCATAAAAATTCCGAATAATAATTTCTCTTGAGATCTCATGATTGGGGCATGAATATAACATTGACTTAAGCCTCCCCCAAGCTTGAGCGATACTTTCTCCTTCACGAGGCAAAAAATATATATATATATATATATAATTTTTATCACGATGAACTAGATGCATAGGATAAAACTTCTGCTGAAATTCCAATTTCAATCGGTTGTAATTCCAAGCTCCAATATCACCACATAGCCTATACCATTTAAAATGCCTTTCCCTTCAAATATAAAGGGAATACCTTCTTCTTGACTTCATCTCCGAGCTAACCTGCAAGCTTAAATAATCCAAAAACTTCATCCACATAGATTAGATGCATATCAGGATGTAGTGTTCCATCTCCTGCATAAGGATTAGCTAGCAGTTTCTCTATCATACCCGAAGGAATTTCATAATAAATATTTTCAGTAGGTGCAGTAGGTTGAGGGATAACTCTTTCTTCTTCCGGTCGAGGTGAAGATACCCCGAACAAGCCCCTAAAAAGATTTTAGCATATAATATAAATGTTTCCTTACCAAATTCCACTCACTAAAGACGCTTCACTCCCTGACAATGACACCAGAAAAGAGTCTTGATGACCCACAAGTATAGGGTATCAATCTTAGTCCTTTCGATAAGTAAGAACGTCGAACCCAGTGAGGTGCAGAAGGAAATGACAAGCGGTTTTTAGCAAGGTATTTTCTGCAGGCACTGAAATTATCGGTAATAGATAGTTTGGTAGTAAGATAATTCGTAACGGGTAACAAGTAACAAGTGTAGCAAAGGTGCAGCAAGTTGGCCCAATCCTTTTTATAGTAGAGGATAAGCCTGGGCAAACTCTTATATAAAGCAAAGCGCTCCCGAGGACACATGGGAATTATTGTCAAGCTAGTTTTCATCATGCTCATATGGTTCGCGTTCGCTACTTTGATAATTTGATATGTGGGTGGACCGTTGCTTGGGTGCTGTCCTTACTCTCCCACTTATGATTAACCCTTCTCGCAAGAAGTTTCATGTAGTCGACGTTCACATAACACCACTAGAGGAAAGACAACATACATCTCATCAAAATATCGAACGAATACCAAATTCACATGATTACTTATAACAAGACTACTCCCATGTCCTCAGGAACAAATGTAACTACTCACAAAGCATGTTCATGTTCAAGATTAGAGGGGTATTGAATATCATTACCACCAAATAAACCAACTAGCATCAACTACAAAGAGTAATCACACTACAAGAAATATGTCAACTAGTGACCTTCTGTCAGTGACCCTGGAAGAATTGGTCATAGATCTACGACCATTTGAGATCAATTGGTCAAGAGCTATTCGGGGGGCTCCAAACCCTCAACTATATCGACCATTTTGGTCAGAAAGGTCGTAATTTCCTTACACGAAATGGTCATAAAGCAGACAACACGGGTCTGCTACCTTATTTCTAGCTGATCACGACCAATATAGATGGTCATAACCTTGTAAATTGTGGTGGATTGGTATGACTAGGCGCCACCTCATCAGTTTTGCCTATGTGTCATGTCCATGTGTCAATTTTTGCCCTAGGTTGTGAAGCAACCTATATTTCTGTCATTCCCAAAATTCCCAAAAAAATCTCATAAATTCTTTGGGTCATATTTTCGTCAAATATGTAAGAATCCTTCCTCGCCTAGTTCAAAAATAATTCAACAATATTCATTTTCCTATTCTGTTCAGAAGAGCACTTTGTGAAGGAAGTGCTATTTATATATTCTTGATTGCCCTCAAAATTTTTGGGCACTCTTTCCTATCCAAATCATTGCCTCATGACGAAATTCAGCTCCATTTGCCCAGTAAATCTTCCTTGGCAAATTTCCAAAGTTTTTGTCCACCTAGAAGCATTGTGAAGGAAGTACCATTTTTATATATCCAAATGACATGAAATTTGTAAAGTTCCTTCATATGCCCAAATTATGACCCTCCTCCAAACTGCAGCTCAGTCAAATCATCTATGTGAGCCCGGGTTCAATTTATATTTTATGGCCAGATTGGCACGTTGCAAAGAAAGTGTTATCTAGCCCCTCCTATTACCGTCAAACTTTTTGGGCACTCTTCCATACCCAAATCATTGCCACATGATATTATTCAGCTCCATTTTCCTGATAAATCTTTCTCAGGAAATTTCCAAAGTTTATATCTCGAGAGAAGCTTTGTGAAGTAAGTACTAGCTAGGCTTACCCAAATGATCTGAAAATTTACCAGGCAATGACCATGCCTATGTAACTTACCTACACCAAATTTGTGCTCATTTCATTTATCCAATTTCTCTCACTAATTTTCCCAAGTTTATGTCTAGAGAAGAGCATTGTGAAGGAAGTACCACTTTGGCATGTCCAAATGGTACCGATTTTCTATAGTGCTTTCCTATTACCAAATAACCATCCTCCACCAAATTTCAGCTCAATCCATTCATTATTTTGAGCCCAGCTTCAACATTCATATTTTTGTCCAGTGTGGTACTTTGCAAAGCACGTACCACCTAGGCTCCTCTTTTTGAGCTGAAAATTTGTGAAGACAGTCTTCTTAGTAGGTGATCGTCCTCAGCCAGAACACGCGCCAATTATCCATGTGCATTTCTCGTACTGCTAATCAAACACTTGGCTGCTAATTAATATTTGAGCATAGTTCGGTCTCCTCATGAGATAATTCTGGTGTATTTTTATTCCTAGCACCTAGCTGGGGAGTGCGCAACCCACTAGACATGCCTAGGCCACCCAAAACGCATGTTAACACCACAGTCACGCGGTGACCACATGGAGGGCATGCGACTTTACGCACTTTCGAGTTGGGGCCCTCATCTATCGACCAAACCTCGATGCATCGCCACCAAACCATGTATTTCTGGTTAAATAGATACTTATGTACCTAGAAATTATTTTGGGGCAAAATAAATAGCAAACTACGAGGCAGCTGCAGTTCAAATTTGATCTGCTTCCTACTAAATCAGTAGGAATTTATCTTTTCCACCAGAGGTGGATCAAGGCTTTTGACACCCAACCATTTGGTCAATTTTGCATTAAATATGGCCTATTATTTTAGAAAATTGATTTGGTCCAATTTTGCAACAAATATATGGTAGGTCCTTCACAAAAAAACTCAATTCGGGCACTTGGAAAATGGAAAATGAATTTTCCATGCAAGGAAAATGAAAACTCCCTTAGGCAACATTGTTTTGAATTCCAAGATGCACCCTTGTGCACAATATGAGATCATTTGAACAAACTATGCCATGAATGTGGCTATAAGATTGATCATTGGCTTGAAAACCCTGAATCTTCACGCATGATAGCTCATTTCAGAGAACACTTTTTTAAAATAATTGTCGTATTACAAGTTTATTATTTTTCCTGGAAACTTGGTCACATATAATGACACAATGCGAAGGTTTTCCAATTTTTTGATTTTTTTGAAATTTTTATGCCCATTTCAAAATATGGTCAAAACAGCGGGTTTGACCGTTCCTATCTAGTGGTTGAATCTTGATTTTTTTGATATTTCTCTGATTAAATAGATACTTATGTACCTAGAAAGTATTTTTGGGAAAAATAAATAGCAAACTATGAGGCAGCTACAGTTCAAATTTGACCCGCTTCCTACTGAATCGGCGGAAATTTGTCTTTTTCACCAGAGGTGGATCAAGGCTTTTGACACCCAACCATTTGGTCAATTGTGCATTAAATATGGCCTAGTATTTTAGAAAATTGATTTGGTCGAATTTTACAACAAATATATGGTAGGTAGGTCCTTCACACAAAAAAACTCAATTCGAGCACTCGGAAAATGGAAAATGAATTTTGTGTGCAAAGAAAATGAAAAGTCCCTTAGGCAACATTGTTTGGAATTCCAAGATGCACCCTTGTGCACAATATGAGATCATTTGAACAAACTATGCCATGAATGTGGCCATAAGATTGATCATTTGGCTTGAAAACCCTGAATCTTCACGCATGATAGCTCATTTCTGAGAACACTTTTTAAAAATAATTGTTTTATTACAATTTTATTATTTTTCATGGAAACTTGGTCACATATAATGACACAATGCGAAGGTTTACCAATTTTTTAATTTTTTAATTTTTTATGCCCGTTTCGAAATGCGGTCAAAAAGGCGGGCTTGACCGTTCCTAGCTAGTTGTTGAATCTTGAAAACCTTTTGATGTTTCTCTGATTAAATAGATAGTTATGTACCTAGAAATGATTTTTGGAAAAATAAAGAGCAATCTAGGAGGCAGCTACAGTTCAAATTTGACCCGCTTCCTACGGAATCGGCGGAAATTTGTCTTTTTCACCAGAGGTGGATCAAAAAATTTGACACCCAACCATTGTGTCAATTGTGAATTAAATATGGCCTAATATTTTAGAAAATTTATTTGGTCCAATTTTGCAACAAATATATGGTAGGTCCTAAAAAAACTCATTTTTGGGCATTCAAAAAATGGAAAATGAATATTTTGTCCAAAGAAAATGAAAACTTCCTTAGGCAACATTGTTTGCCATTCCAAGATGCACCCTTGTGCAGAATATGAGATCATTTTAACAAACTATGCCATGAATGTGGCTATAACATTGATCACTTGGCTTGAAAGCCATGAATTTTCACACATGATAGCTCATTTCCGAGAACACTTTTTTAAAATAATTGTTGCATTACAAGTTTATTATTTTTCCTGGAAACTTGGTCACATATGATGACACGATGCGACGGTTTTCCAATTTTTTGATTTTTTTGAATTTTTTATGCCCGTTTCAAAATGCGGTCAAAATGGCGGGCTTGACCGTTCCTAGCCAGTTGTTGAATCTTGGAAACCTTTTGATGTTTCTCTTATTAAATAGATAGTTTTGTACCTAGAAATAATTTTTGGAAAAAATAAAGAGCAAACTATGAGGCAGCTACAGTTCAAATTTGACCCGCTTCCTACTGAATCGGCGGAAATTTGTCTTTTTCACGGGAGGTGGGTCAAATCTTTTGGCACCCAACCATTTTGTCAATTGTGCATTAAATATGTCCTAATATTTTAGAAAATTAATTTGGTCCAAATTTGTAACAAATATATGGTAGGTCCTTCACAAAAGAACTCATTTTGGACACTCGAAAAATGAAAAATAATTTAAAAGAACTCATTTCTCATAACTCTTTAAAAAATATTTATCTTATTTCAATTTGTGATTATTCGTGAAAACTATAGTCAAATTTGCTGACACAATGAGAAGTTTTTTTTCAAATTTTCAGGTCATAATAAAATAGCTAACATGATTTAGCACCTTACTTTCAGTCAATTACAACCAATTTAAATGGTCAAAATATCATACATGTATACTGCGTTCTGATTGGTACACGGGCCTCTCACACGGATCATGGATAAATCACCGTCGGATCCTCGTCGATCTAACGGCCCACACCTCACCCTCTCACGGTCTCACCCACCCACCACGAGCTACCCCTAAAAAAACCCACCGCACACCACTCCTCTCTCTCCCCGCACAGCGAACCCTAGCACTCTCAGCTCTGCACACCACTCCTCCTTCTGGATCCACCGCCGCCGCCCCCAACCCCACTCCATCCCTCTGGATCTTGATGCGTCGCCACCCCCACCCCACTCCTCCGGCGTTCCCCTCACACTCTCACCGCTCGGCCTCCCCATCGCGCTCCCGATCCAGATCCCTCTGCTCCCCACATCACATCCTCTCCCCTCTCCCCACTCTCAGATCCAACTGGCCCGAGATGGAGGCCGTCGTGCACATGGTCGCCACCACCGACCGCGAGTGGGGGTCCTGGTTCTCTCCCTCGTCATCCTCGGCGACGGCATCTGGCTGAGCCACCGGGCCGCCACCACCGACTGCGAGCGGTTCCTGGAGTGGCTGGTCATCGCGCTGGAGGCGCTGCTCCTCGCGCTCTCCCTCGCGGGGCTCGTGGGTCCCTCTGCCACGTCTTCATCGTCTTCTCCTTCATCGTCACCAACCGCGATGCCGGCTCTGTCATCTCTGGCCGCGGGTACCCGGAGTACCACCTTGGGGAGTACTCCATGATACGTCTCCAACGTATCTATAATTTTTGATTGCTCCATGCTATATTATTTACTGTTTTGGACATTATTGGGATTTATTATCCACTTTTATATTATTTTTGGGACTAACCTATTAACCGGAGGCCCAGCCCAGAATTGTTGTTTTTTGCCTGTTTTAGGGTTTTGAAGAAAAGGAATATCAAACGGAGTCCAAACGGAATGAAACCTTCGGGAACATGATTTTCTCAACAAACAAGACCCAGGAGACTTGGACCCTACGTCAAGACACAAAAGAGGAGGCCACGAGGTAGGGGGCGTGCCTACCCCCACCAGGCATGCCCTCCACCCGCGTGGGCCCCCTGTTGCTCCACCGACGTACTCCTTCCTCCTATATATACCTATGTACCCCCAAACGATCAGAAACGGAGCCAAAACCCTAATTCCAATGCTGCAACTTTCTGTATCCACGAGATCCCATCTTCGGGCCTATTCCGGAGCTCCGTCGGAGGGGGCGTCGATCATGGAGGGCTTCTACATCAACACCATAGCCCCTCCGATGAAGTGTGAGTAGTTTACCTCAGCCTACGGGTCCATAGTTATTAGCTAGATGGCTTATTCTCTCTTTTTGGATCTCAATACAATGTTCTCCCCCTCTCTTGTGGAGAACAATTCGATGTAATCTTCTTTTTGCGGTGTGTTTGTTGAGACCGATGAATTGTGGGTTTATGATCAAGTCTATCTATGAACAATATTTGAATCTTCTCTAAATTATTTTATGTATGATTGGTTATCTTTGCAAGTCTCTTCGAATTATCAGTTTGGTTTGGCCTACTAGGTTGATCTTTCTTGCAATGGGAGAAGTGCTTAGCCTTGGGTTCAATCTTGCGGTGTCCTTTCCAGTGACAGTAGGGGCAGCAAGGCACGTATTGTATTGTTGCCATCGAGGATAACAAGATGGGGTTTTCATCATATTGCATGAGTCTATCCCTCTACATCATGTCATCTTGCTTAAGGCATTACTCTGTTTTTAACTTAATACTCTACATGCATGCTGGATAGCGGTCGAAGAGTGGAGTAATAGTAGTAGATGCAGGAAGGAGTCGGTCTACTTGTCTCAGACGTGATGCCTATATACATGATCATACCTAGATATTCTCATAACTATGCTCAATTCTGTCAATTGCTCAACAGTAATTTATTCACCCACCGTAGAATACTTATGCTCTCGAGAGAAGCCACTAGTGAAACCTATGGCCCCCGGATCTATCTTCATCATATTAATCTCCTACTACTTAGTTATTTCCTTTGCTTTTTTACTTTGCCTTTATTTTACTTTGCATCTTTATCACAAAAATACCAAAAATATTATCTTATCATATCTCACTCTCGTAAGTGGCATGTAGGGATTGACAACCCCTATTCGCGTTGGTTGCGAGGATTTATTTGTTTTGTGCAGGTACGAGGGACTCGTGCGTAGCCTCCTACTGGATTGATACCTTGGTTCTCAAAAACTGAGGGAAATACTTATGCTACTTTGCTGCATCATCCCTTCCTCTTCGAGGAAAACCAACGCAGTGCTCAAGAGGTAGCAAGAAGGATTTCTGGCGCCGTTGCCGGGGAGGTCTACGAAAAAGTCAACATACCAAGTACCCATCATACCCTTATCTCCCGCATTACATTATTTGCCGTTTGCCTCTCGTTTTCCTCTCCCCCACTTCACCCTTGCCGTTTTATTCGCCCTCTCTCTCTCTATCCTCCCTCTCTTTCTCTATTTGCCTCTTTTTGCCCGCTTGCTTTTTGTTTGCTTGTGTGTTAGTTTGCTTGCTTGTCACGATGGCTCAAGATAATACTAAATTGTGTGACTTCACCAGTACCAACAACAATGATTTTATTAGCACTCCGATTTCTCCTCTTACCGATGCTGAATCTTGTGAAATTAATACTGCTTTGCTGAATCTTGTCATGAAAGATCCGTTTTCCGGCCTTCCTAGTGAAGATGCCGCTACCCATCTAAATAGCTTCGTTGATTTGTGTGATATGCAAAAGAAGAAAGATGTGGATAATGATATTGTTAAATTGAAGTTATTTTCTTTTTCGCTTAGAGATCGTGCTAAAGCTTGGTTTTTGTCTTTGCCTAAAAATAGTATTGATTCATGGAACAAGTGCAAAGATGCTTTTATCTCTAAGTATTTTCCTCCCGCTAAGATCATCTCTCTTAGAAACGATATTATGAATTTTAAGCAACTTGATCATAAACATGTTGCACAAGCTTGGGAGAGAATGAAACTAATGATACGTAATTGCCCTACTCATGTTTAAATTTGTGGATGATTATACAAAACTTTTATGACGGATTGAATTTTGCTTCTAGAAATCTTTTAGATTCGGCCGCGGGAGGCACTTTTATGGAAATCACTTTAGGAGAAGCTACTAAACTCCTAGATAATATTATGGTTAATTATTCTCAATGGCATACTGAAAGATCTACTAATAAAATGGTGCATGCGATAGAAGAAATTAATGTTTTGAGTGGAAAGATGGATGAACTTATGAAATTATTTGCTAATAAGAGTGTTTCTTCTGATCCTAATGATATGCCCTTGTCTAATTTGATTGAGAATAATAATGAATCTATGGATGTGAATTTTGCTGGTAGGAACAATTTTGGTAACAACGCGTATAGAGGGAATTTCAACCCTAGGCCTTATCCTAGTAATCCCTCTAATAATTATGGTAGTTCCTACAACAATTCTTATGGAAATTATAATAAGATGCCCTCTGATTTTGAATCTAATATTAAAGAATTTATTACTTCGCAAAATAATTTGAATGCTTTGATTGAAGAAAAATTGCTTAAGATTGATGAGTTGGCTAGGAACGTTGATAGAATTTCTCTTGATGTTTATTCTTTGAAACTTATATCTATTCCACCTAAGCATGATATCAATTAGTCTCTCAAAGCCATGAGAATTTCAATTGATGAATGCAAAGAAAGAACCACTAGGATGCGTGCTAAGAAAGATGCCTTTATAAGAGCGTGTTCTTCTAGTTTCTATGAAAATAAAGATGAAGATCTAAAAGTTATTGATGTGTCCCCTATTAAATCTTTGTTTTGCAATATGAATCTTGATAATGATGGGACTGAATATGATCCACCTTTACCTAGAAGCCATTCCAAGAATTCGGAATTTGTTGATCTTGATGCAAAAATTGATAAAGAGTGGGATTGAAGAAATTAAAACCCTAGATGTTGCTAAACCCACTATTACGGATTTCAAGGAATTTAACTATGAAAATTGCTCTTTGATTGATTGTATTTCCTTGCTACAATCCATGCTAAATTATCCTCACGCTTATAGTCAAAATAAAGTGTTTACTAAACATATCGTTGATGCCTTGATACAATCTTATGAAGAAAAACTTGACTTGAAAGTTTGTATCCCTAGAAAGCTTTATGATGAGTGGGAACCAACTATTAAAATTAAAATTAAAGATCATGAATGTTATGCTTTATGTGATTTGGGTGCTAGTGTTTCCACGATTCCAAAAACTTTGTGTGATTTTTTAGGTTTATGTGATTTTGATGATTGCTCTTTAAACTTGCACCTTGCGGATTCCACTATTAATAAACCTATGTGAAGAATTAATGATGTTATTATTCTTGCAAATAGCAATTATTTTCCCGTAGATTTTATTGTTCTTGACATAGATTGCAATCCTTCATGTCCTATTATTCTTGGTAGACCTTTCCTTAGAACGATTGGTGCAATTATTGATATGAAGGAAGGAAATATTAGATTCAAATTTCCATTAAGGAAAGGCATGGAAAAATTTCCTAGAAATAAAATTAAATTACCTTATGAATCTATTATGAGAGCCACTTATGGATTGCCTACCAAAGATGGCAATACCTAGATCTATCCTTGCTTGTTATGCCTAGCTAGGGGCGTTAAATGATAGCGCTTGTTGGGAGGCAACCCAATTTTATTTTTATTCCTTGATTTTTTCTCCTGTTTAGTAATAAATAATTTATCTAGCCTCTATTTTGGTTGTGTTTTTTGTGTTTAATTAGTGTTTGTGCCAAGTAGACCTGTTGGGAAGACTTGGGGAAAGTCTTGTTACACTTGCTGTAAAAAATAGAAACTTTAGCGCTCACGAGAACTGCTGCCATTTTTATTTGGAGAGTGATATTTAGTTAATTATTTTTGAAGATGATTAATAGATAAATTCCTCACGTCCAGAAATTTATTTTAGAATTGTTTGGGTTTCAGATCTTGCGCTAGCTACAGATTACTACAGACTGTTCTGTTTTTGACAGATTCTATTTTTTGTGTGTTGTTTGCTTATTTTGATGAATCTATGGCTAGTAAAATAGTTTATAAACCATAGATAAGTTGGAATACAGTAGGTATAACACCAATATAAATAAATAATGAGTTCATTACAGTACCTTGAAGTGGTATTTTGTTTTGTTTCGCTAACGGAGCTCACGAGATTTTCTACTTTAAGTTTTCTGTTGTGCAGTTTTCAAGTTTTGGGTAAAGATTTGATGGATTATGGAACAAGGAGTGGCAAGAGCCTAATCTTGGGTATGCCCATGGTACCCCCAAGATAATCTAAGTACACCTAAAAGCCAAAGCTTGGGGATGCCCCGGAAGGCATCCCCTCTTTCGTCTACTTCTATCGGTAACTTTACTTGGAGCTATATTTATATTCACCACATGATATGTGTTTTGCTTGGAGCGTCTTTTATTATTTGAGTCTTTAATTTTTAGTTTACCACAATCATCCTTGCTGTACACACCTTTTGAGAGAGCCATACATGATCTAGAATTTGTTAGAATACTCTATGTGCTTCGCTTATATCTTTTGAGTTATATAGTTTTTGCTCTAGTACTTCACTTATATATTTTAGAGCACGGTGGTGGATTTGTTTTATAGAAACTATTGATCTCTCATGCTTCACTTAGATTTTTTTGAGAGTCTTAAATAGCATGGTAATTTGCTTAAAATCCTAATATGCTAGGTATTCAAGATTAGTAAAAATTTCTTATGAGTGTTTTGAATACTAAGAGAAGTTTGATGCTTGATGATTGTTTTGAGATATGGAGGTAATAATATCAAAGTCGTGCTAGTTGAGTAGTTGTGAAATTGAGAAATACTTGTGTTGAAGTTTGCAAGTCCCGTACCATGCACGTATGGTGAATGTCATGTAACAAATTTGAAACATGAGGTGTTATTTGATTGTCTTCCTTATGAGTGGCGGTCGGGGACGAGCGATGGTCTTTTCCTACCAATCTATCCCCCTAGGAGCATCCGCGTAGTGCCGAGATTTTTGATGACTTGTAGATTTTTGCAATAAGTATGTGATTTCTTTATGACTAATGTTGAGTCCATGGATTATACGCAGTCTCACCCTTCCATCCTTGCTAGCCTCTTCGGTACCGTGCATTGCCCTTTCTCACATCGAGAGTTGGCGCAAACTTCGCCGGTGCATCCAAACCTCGTGATATGATACACTCTTTCACACATAAACCTCCTTATATCTTCCTCAAAACATCCACCATACCTACCTATTATGTCATTTCCATAGCCATTCCGAGATATATTGCCATGCAACTTTCCACCATTTCGTTTATCATGACACATTCATCATTGTCATATTGCTTAGCATGATCATGTAGTTGACATAGTATTTGTGGCAAAGCCACCGTTCATAATTCTTTCATACATGTCACTCTTGGTCCATTGCATATCCCGGTACACCGCCGGAGGCATTCATATAGAGTCATCTTTTTTCTAGTATCGAGTTGTAATCATTGAGTTGTAAATAAATAGAAGTGTGATGATCATCATTTTAGACAATTGTCCCAAGTGAGGAATATATATAAAAAAGAGAAAGGCCATAAAAAAGAGAAGGCCCAAAAAAAGAGAGAAAAAGAGAGAAGGGACAATGTTACTATCCTTTGCCACACTTGTGCTTCAAAGTAGCACCGTAATCTTCATGGTAGAGAGTCTCTTGTTTTGTCATTTTCATATACTAGTGGGAATTGTTCATTATAGAACTTGGCTTGTATATTCCAACAACGGGCCTCCACAAGTGCCCTAGGTCTTCGTGAGCAAGCAAGTTGGATGCATACCCACTTAGTTTCTTTTGTTGAGCTTTCATACATTTATAGCTCTAGTGCATCCATTGCATGGCAATCCCTACTCCTTGCATTAACATCAATCGATGGGCATCTCCATAGCGCATTGATTAGCCTCATTGATGTGAGACTTTCTCCTTTTTGTCTTCTCCACATAACCCCCCTCATTATATTCTATTCCACCCATAGTGCTATGTCCATGGATCGCGCTCATATATTTCGTGAAAGTTTATAGGTTTGAGATTACTAAAGTATGAAACAATTGCTTGGCTTGTCATTGGGGTTGTGCATGATGAGAGCATTCTTGTGTGATGAAAATGAAACATGGCTAAACTATATGATTTTGTAGGGATGAACTTTCTTTGGCTATGTTATTTTGAAAAGACATAATTGCTTAGTTAGTATACTTGAAGTATTATGATCTTTATGTTAATATGAACTTTTGTCTTGAATCTTTCAGATCTGAATATTCATACCACAATTAAGAAGAATTACATTAAAATTATACCAAGTAGCACTCTGCATCAAAAATTCTTTTTTTATCATTTACCTACTCGAGGACGAGCAGGAATTAAGCTTGGGGATGCTTGATACGTCTCCAACGTATCTATAATTTTTGATTGCTCCATGCTATATTATCTACTATTTTGGACATTATTGGGCTTTATTATCCACTTTTATATTATTTTTGGGACTAACCTATTAACCGGAGGCCCAACCCAGAATTGTTGTTTTTGCCTGTTTTAGGGTTTCGAAGAAAAGGAATAACAAACGGAGTCCAAACAGAATGAAACCTTCGGGAACGCGATTTTCTTAACAAACAAGACCTGGGAGACTTGGACCCTACGTCAAGACACAAAAGAGGAGGCCACGAGGTAGGGGGCGCGCCTACCCCCACCAGGCGCGCCCTCCACCCTCGTGGGCCCCCTGTTTCTCCACCGACGTACTCCTTCCTCGTATATATACCTACGTACCCCCAAACGATCAGAAACGGAGCTAAAACCCTAATTCCACCGCCGCAACTTTCTATATCCACGAGATCCCATCTTGGGGCTTGTTCCAGAGCTCCGCCGGAGGGGGCATCGATCACAGAGGGCCTCTACATCAACACCATAGCCCCTCCGATGAAGTGTGAGTAGTTTACCTCAGACCTACGGGTCCATAGTTATTAGCTAGATGGCTTATTCTCTCCTTTTGGATCTCAATACAATGTTCTCCCCCTCTCTTCTGGAGAACTATTCGATGTAATCTTCTTGTTGCGGTGTGTTTGTTGAGACCGATGAATTGTGGGTTTATGATCAAGTCTATCTATGAACAATATTTCAATCTTCTCTGAATTCTTTTATGTATGATTGGTTATCTTTGCAAGTCTCTTAGAATTATCTGTTTGGTTTGGCCTACTAGATTGATCTTTCTTGCAATGGGAGAAGTGCTTAGCTTTGGGTTCAATCTTGCGGTGTCCTTTCCCAGTGACAGTAGGGGTAGCAAGGCACGTATTGTATTGTTGCCATCGAGGATAACAAGATGGGGTTTTCATCATATTGCATGAGTCTATCCCTCTACATCATGTCATCTTGCTTAAGGCGTTACTCTCTTTTTAACTTAATACTCTAGATGCATGCTGGATAGCGGTCGATGAGTGGAGTAATAGTACTAGATGCAGGCATTAGTCAGTCTACTTGTCTCGGACGTGATGCCTATATACATGATCATACCTAGATATACTCATAACTATGCTCAATTCTGTCAATTGCTCAACCATAATTTGTTCACCCACCGTAGAATACTTATGCTCTCGAGAGAAGCCACTAGTTGCCTATGGCCCCCGGGTCTATCTTCATCATATTAATCTCCTACTACTTAGTTATTTCCTTTGCTTTTTACTTTTCCTTTATTTTACTTTGCATCTTTATCACAAAAATACCAAAAATATTATCTTATCATATCTATCAGATCTCACTCTCGTAAGTGGCCGTGTAGGGATTGACAACCCCTATTCGCGTTGGTTGCAAGGATTTATTTGTTTTGTGCACGTAGGAGGGACTCGCGCGTAGCCTCCTACTGGATTGATACCTTGGTTCTCAAAAACTGAGGGAAATACTTACGCTACTTTGCTGCATCATCCCTTCCTCTTCGGGGAAAACCAACGCAGTGTTCAAGAGGTAGCACTCCACCTGGCAGCACGGCATGTAGTACTGGATGATGGCGTCCCTGCTGCTGCAGCAACAGGAAGGAGGGGCGGCGGAGGCTATGTAGGTTCGGGATCCTGATGCTGCCGATGCCTTCTTCGTTCCCTTCTTCTCCTCACTCAGCTTAAACTTGCACTGAGGCCGACCGCCTCCTTAAGGTAGCAGACGCTCCTCCACGCCGTGGAACTCATCAAGGTGCCCCCCTTCTCTATTCCATTTGGCCTAATGTAGTTTTTTCACGCACGCACATGACATCACTGGACTTGTTGCTCTGTTCATGAAGTTGGTGCTGCTCTGTTTGTGCAGGGGTTGTTCGAGATGCAACTCCACGTGCAGGGGCTGGGCGCGACACGGCTTTGAGATCGCCGCCGCGACGAATCTGCCAAGGGCCATGCCGGGCGAGGAGCCTCGGTGTTACGTAGCCACTTTGTTCCCTCGTCACCTCTGTGTGCTGTCGGGAGAGGAGCTCTCGTCACGGACCCCTCTTCTCCACTACACGTGTTCAGCAGAAATTGTTTTAGTTTGTCATACATAATTAACTATGCTTATGTTGGAGTTACTAAGTCTGGGCTTAGACAAATTATTGTTCTGCAATCATAAGCATCACTTGTAGTCTGGTCTTAGACATATTATTGTTTGAGTTATGTTCACCGAACAATCCTGGATGCATCGTGGGGGTTCTGTTTTGTTCTAGATTAATTGCACTCCTCATGGTTCCGTTCGTGGCCGAGCTGGGTGCAACATGGGGGTTGGTCATGCTCGGCGTCGAGCCGGAGGGCTTTTCATGTGTGTTCCTGCCGGTTTTTCAGTTTCCACGGGGAACTGGGCGGGTCCTTTCGCGTGGCATTACTCGTTTGATTTTGACCATGGGGAGTGATCTGAGGCACTGATGCACTGGTGCAGATTGCAGTGGGCAGTGACTGAGCTACTGTTATTATAGTTTTTCCATTTTGTTGAGAATAATGGGCATTCACATTAGTAGTATTTATTCGCAAATCATTAGGGTTGAGGGACTCAAGTTAAACCATGTTGATGTCTCTATGGTTCGGTAGGTTCACAGTCTAGCACTAGCGGTAACACCCAAGAAATTATTATAGAGGGAGGGAGGGAGGTGGCATCCCAAATCATACTTGTCTCTAATATGATTGGGAGGGAATATACTGACTGCTACTGTTACACTGTCTTGTTGATTTCTTTTAACAATCACACCTAGCTAAAATCTTCTTGTCCACAGCAGAGCAGTCTCATCCTCTTCAGGCTGGCTCGACTGCCTCTGATTCTTCCTGTTTGCTGCCTTGCCTTGCAGATGCGGCAACTCAAGGGCGAGGCCGGCTTCTTCTCCAGGGCCAACGGGTCGGCGCTGTTCGAGATGGGCAACACCAGGGTCATCGCCACCGTCTATGACCCCTAAGAGGTAGTCGCTTTTTCTTTGCACACCAACTCTTCTATTCGACGCCATGGCTGTTAGGGCTTTGGCCCCCGAGAGGTCTCTAGTTAATGATCAGTATTGAGAGATTTTGGTGGTTACTTATGCTTATTGTGTATCACATTGCACAAGAAAATGCACAATGAGCTTACCTTTGTATATCGGGATTTTTTCTTCATCGGTTACCCTTCCTTTAGCTGTAGTTTATTTTCATACAGAAACCAATCTTGGTGTTCTTCCTATTTGCATTTGATTATGTTTTTAAAATTTCCTAGCAGAACTATATATAACAATGTGGGTATGTGTTTTCTTCTTTCAGCGTCTATAGTGCATTTGCATGATGTTGAATTATGTGCTATAGAATATACATTAGTTGATTTAAACTATTGTTTTCCTTCGCCTAATCACATGCCCTTTGTTTTGCAGTATGCATACCCAGGTCAAGCTTGCGGTCATGGTGAAGGTGCTGATATGGGTTTCCTTCTTCAGAAGTAAAATCTTTGCTTGCTACTTTATTTAGGGTACTTCTTTCTAATCAAGTTCTTGAACACATGAGTTATGTATACAAATCATGTGCTATTTATACACTGATAGCCATTTTCTTGTCTACTTAGCTGAATCATGCCTTTGTGTACTAAACATCAGTTACTAGTATTTGGCTTCTATGTGCTAATTAAACCTGACCAGTATGTATACTTCTTTGATGTTGCATAATAGTGGTGTCAAAGGGGTTAATTTAAACCGGATATGATCTACTGGAACAATTTTTTTGCTGTTCAAACGTTTAAATTCTGGTTCTTTGTTTCAAACATCGAAATGATGTTTTACTTTGTCCTTCTATGCTTAAATAATAAAAATTTCGCATTTATAGGATTGTAAACCTGATGTGATTGGAGTAGTATTTACTTGATGCTGATACTAACTACTTGTATCCACTGATTTCTATGCCTCATTTTTCTTGTTTTACTTTATTTATGCACACAGACTGCCTACAAGTTAATGTGCTTTTAGATTTGCCTTTATTTTGCTCCTAACCATATTGTTTGATAACTCGCAGATGTTGTACTTCATTCGTGTTTCGTCGTGGGCTCCAAGAAGTGAAGAAGCATTGAGTTCTAGCTCATTGGAGCTAGTTATACTTTGATAGATAGTTATATTTTGATATTTAGTTGTGTTCTGGGTGGCTGTAAACCTGATGTGAAGTATGTTCAATTATAAACATGGTGTGAACTATGTTCGATTGTAATGTGCCAAATTTGGTTTTTTGATTTGTTGAAGTATTACTTCTGTTTTCAGTCAGTTTTGATTTAGATATTTGTTTTTGTTTACTGGAAAATCAAAATTTGAAGAACATGACTCTGACCATTGGGACCCACTCAAACCCATCTGACTATTGGATCTGTCTTAAAAAAAGAAATGTAACTAAAAAAAGAAATGTAACTGTTGTGCCAAAAAAGCCATGTCCCAAAAACGAAAGGCCCAATTGTTGGGTTAGGCCAATGTAGAAATCAAAACTATTAGAAAAAATAATACATTAAATGGGCTGAATTAATGGGCTCGGCCCATATAGACACCTAATCGAACCGGGTTGAATCTTATCAACGACCTTTTCAATTGGTCGCAATTTTGCCACGTCAGATTGCCACGTCGGATCCGGCGTGGCCTGGGCAGAGAGCTAGCGACCAAAACAGAAGGTCATAGAATCAACGACCTTTTGTTTTTGTCGTGGAATTCCACGACCTTCTCACATAGAAGGTCGTTAATTTATGTTTACGACCGCTAGCTTTTGACCTTCTGTTTTTGGTCACAAAAAGGTCGCAAATGAAAAACAATGACCTTTCAGTGACCAATAGTGATGGTCGCAAGTTGACATATTTCTTGTAGTGTCAACACTACTAGCAACCCACAGGTACCAATCTGAGGTTTTGAGGCAAAGCTTGAATACAAGAGATGAACTAGGGTTTGAGAGGAGATGGTGCTGGTGAAGATGTTGACGAAGATCGACCCTCCCTCGATGAGAGGATTGTTGGAGATGACGATGGCTTCAATTTCCCCCTCCCAGAGGGAAGTTTCCCCAGCAGAATAGCTCCGCATGAGCCCTAGATTGCTTCTACCGAGGTTCCGCCTCGAGACGGCGGTGCTTCATCCCAAAAGCTTCCTTATGATTTTTTCTAGGTCAAAACCTTCCACATAGCAAAAGATGGACATCAGGAGCTGGACAGGGGGCCCACAAGCTCGGGAGGCGCGCCCTACCCCAGGCTTGTGGCCACCTGGTGGGTCCCCTTTTGTTATTTATTCACCCAATATTTTTCATATATTCCAAAACAATTATTCATAAAGTTTCAAGACATTTGGAGTTCTGCATATGTATCTCAGATTTGCTCCTTTCCGGTCCAGAATTCCAGCTGCCGGCATTCTCCCTCTTCGTGTAAACCTTGTAAAATAAGAGAGAAAAGGCATAAGTATCGTACCATAATGTGAAATAACAGTCCATAATGCAATAAATATCAACATAAAAACATGATGCAAAATGGATGTATCAATCATCAATGCCCACACAAGATCCATGGCATATCCCCTTTTAACAATACATAGTACATACAACTCAATAAAGAGAATCATCGGTGGAAAAATCATCGTGCCATCTTCTTATATCCTTTTTGCTTAGGGGATAGCGGAATAACTTTATGTTTAATTTCTAATGATGTATATACTGAAAATACACTCGAAACATAGTTAGTCATCTAATCTGTATTGCCATTAACACCAAAATGCTCATTAAGGTAGGATATCCTTTCAGCTAGAAACATCACAAATATATTGTTCATTAGCAAATAAAGTGTTAATACAACATGTATCTGTGATAATAGGATACACATGATGTGTATACTATACATGTAATTCAACACGTACAACTATTGAAGAAATATAGTGTGTTGCCATGAAGGGGAGGAGGGCCAGATCTCCCTCTCTAACATACCAGTGCCAACCTTGCTCGTTCGTCGGCGTGTGGCACCACTTCCCTGTTCGGGCAGTCGGGTTGGCCAGAGACCACCACGAAGTCTAGCATCTAAAAAATTGAGCGAAAGCTTAGGCATTTTGTTTGACTAAATGCGAGCTCTCACCCTTTTGCATACTATAATCTAAGTTTGGGTGCAATAAAACACTAAGATGTGTAGACATTAGTACTATTTCATTTTGTACGGCCAATGATTTTTATAAGGAAGGGTGAGTACTTTGTTAGTGGCATCTTCCACTAAAATCATGTTTCTAGGCGTCGAAGAAGAGTCTATTTTACATTCTCTAAATTGCCATGGCAATATAGTCTTGTTTTTTGCCATGACACATTCACACATTTTTTTGGCCATATATATAGTGATGATTTTGTTTTCTGCGATGGCAATTTTTACCCAAGTTCACAATCTCTAAAATTGCCATGGCAATTTTCAGCATGTTTTTTGTGAGCATGGCAAATCTTTTCTTCTTCATTTGGAACATGGCAAATTTTCCTTTCTCTTTCACAATGGCAAATCTAGTCGATGCGTCATGGCAAACTTAGTGTTTCGTATCATGACAAAATTTACTAAAATGGGTACTTACATTTTGATAAGGAAATAAATCCACCATAGGCCTTGTTCCTCATTGCAATATATTATGTAGATAGAAACAAAGTGCAAACTCATGGAAACTTTTGTGAACCTTAATTTGTTGACATGGAACATGGCTACTTCTTTTTTTCGTACTTACATTTCGCAAATTTATTCTACAACCCATGTCAATTTTCTTTTAAATAACATGGAAATTTTAATATGCATTTTCACCATGGTGTTTTGATAGCATGCTAGATTTTAGTTTATTGCCATGCTAATTTTTACCTCCATTTGCCAAGCAAATTTTTACTCTTTTTTGACAACTCAAACTTTTTCCATTATTTTGCCATGGCAAAATTTAACTTTCTTCTTCATTTGGAACATGTCAAATTTTCCTTTCTCTTTAACAATGGCAAATCTAGTCGATGCGTCATGGCAAACTTAGTGTTTTCGTATCATGACAAAATTTACTAAAATGGGTACTTACATTTTGATAAGGAAATAAATCCACCATAGGCCTTGTTCCTCATTGCAATATATTATGTAGATAGAAACAAAGTGCAAACTCATGGAAACTTTTGTGAACCTTAATTTGTTGACATGGAACATGGCTACTTCTTTTTTTCGTACTTACATTTCGCAAATTTATTCTACAACCCATGTCAATTTTCTTTTAAATAACATGGAAATTTTAATATGCATTTTCACCATGGTGTTTTGATAGCATGCTAGATTTTAGTTTATTGCCATGCTAATTTTTACCTCCATTTGCCAAGCAAATTTTTACTCTTTTTTGACAACTCAAACTTTTTCCATTATTTTGCCATGGCAAAATTTAACTTTCTTCTTCATTTGGAACATGTCAAATTTTCCTTTCTCTTTAACAATGGCAAATCTAGTCGATGCGTCATGGCAAACTTAGTGTTTTCGTATCATGACAAAATTTACTAAAATGGGTACTTACATTTTGATAAGGAAATAAATCCACCATAGGCCTTGTTCCTCATTGCAATATATTATGTAGATAGAAACAAAGTGCAAACTCATGGAAACTTTTGTGAACCTTAATTTGTTGACATGGAACATGGCTACTTCTTTTTTTCGTACTTACATTTCGCAAATTTATTCTACAACCCATGTCAATTTTCTTTTAAATAACATGGAAATTTTAATATGCATTTTCACCATGGTGTTTTGATAGCATGCTAGATTTTAGTTTATTGCCATGCTAATTTTTACCTCCATTTGCCAAGCAAATTTTTACTCTTTTTTGACAACTCAAACTTTTTCCATTATTTTGCCATGGCAAAATTTAACTTTCTTCTTCATTTGGAACATGTCAAATTTTCCTTTCTCTTTAACAATGGCAAATCTAGTCGATGCGTCATGGCAAACTTAGTGTTTTCGTATCATGACAAAATTTACTAAAATGGGTACTTACATTTTGATAAGGAAATAAATCCACCATAGGCCTTGTTCCTCATTGCAATATATTATGTAGATAGAAACAAAGTGCAAACTCATGGAAACTTTTGTGAACCTTAATTTGTTGACATGGAACATGGCTACTTCTTTTTTTCGTACTTACATTTCGCAAATTTATTCTACAACCCATGTCAATTTTCTTTTAAATAACATGGAAATTTTAATATGCATTTTCACCATGGTGTTTTGATAGCATGCTAGATTTTAGTTTATTGCCATGCTAATTTTTACCTCCATTTGCCAAGCAAATTTTTACTCTTTTTTGACAACTCAAACTTTTTCCATTATTTTGCCATGGCAAAATTTAACTTTCTTCTTCATTTGGAACATGTCAAATTTTCCTTTCTCTTTAACAATGGCAAATCTAGTCGATGCGTCATGGCAAACTTAGTGTTTTCGTATCATGACAAAATTTACTAAAATGGGTACTTACATTTTGATAAGGAAATAAATCCACCATAGGCCTTGTTCCTCATTGCAATATATTATGTAGATAGAAACAAAGTGCAAACTCATGGAAACTTTTGTGAACCTTAATTTGTTGACATGGAACATGGCTACTTCTTTTTTTCGTACTTACATTTCGCAAATTTATTCTACAACCCATGTCAATTTTCTTTTAAATAACATGGAAATTTTAATATGCATTTTCACCATGGTGTTTTGATAGCATGCTAGATTTTAGTTTATTGCCATGCTAATTTTTACCTCCATTTGCCAAGCAAATTTTTACTCTTTTTTGACAACTCAAACTTTTTCCATTATTTTGCCATGGCAAAATTTAACTTTCTTCTTCATTTGGAACATGTCAAATTTTCCTTTCTCTTTAACAATGGCAAATCTAGTCGATGCGTCATGGCAAACTTAGTGTTTTCGTATCATGACAAAATTTACTAAAATGGGTACTTACATTTTGATAAGGAAATAAATCCACCATAGGCCTTGTTCCTCATTGCAATATATTATGTAGATAGAAACAAAGTGCAAACTCATGGAAACTTTTGTGAACCTTAATTTGTTGACATGGAACATGGCTACTTCTTTTTTTCGTACTTACATTTCGCAAATTTATTCTACAACCCATGTCAATTTTCTTTTAAATAACATGGAAATTTTAATATGCATTTTCACCATGGTGTTTTGATAGCATGCTAGATTTTAGTTTATTGCCATGCTAATTTTTACCTCCATTTGCCAAGCAAATTTTTACTCTTTTTTGACAACTCAAACTTTTTCCATTATTTTGCCATGGCAAAATTTAACTTTCTTCTTCATTTGGAACATGTCAAATTTTCCTTTCTCTTTAACAATGGCAAATCTAGTCGATGCGTCATGGCAAACTTAGTGTTTTCGTATCATGACAAAATTTACTAAAATGGGTACTTACATTTTGATAAGGAAATAAATCCACCATAGGCCTTGTTCCTCATTGCAATATATTATGTAGATAGAAACAAAGTGCAAACTCATGGAAACTTTTGTGAACCTTAATTTGTTGACATGGAACATGGCTACTTCTTTTTTTCGTACTTACATTTCGCAAATTTATTCTACAACCCATGTCAATTTTCTTTTAAATAACATGGAAATTTTAATATGCATTTTCACCATGGTGTTTTGATAGCATGCTAGATTTTAGTTTATTGCCATGCTAATTTTTACCTCCATTTGCCAAGCAAATTTTTACTCTTTTTTGACAACTCAAACTTTTTCCATTATTTTGCCATGGCAAAATTTAACTTTCTTCTTCATTTGGAACATGTCAAATTTTCCTTTCTCTTTAACAATGGCAAATCTAGTCGATGCGTCATGGCAAACTTAGTGTTTTCGTATCATGACAAAATTTACTAAAATGGGTACTTACATTTTGATAAGGAAATAAATCCACCATAGGCCTTGTTCCTCATTGCAATATATTATGTAGATAGAAACAAAGTGTAAACTCATGGAAAATTTGTGAACCTTAATTTGTTGACATGGAACATGGCTACTTATTTTTTCTTACTTACATTTTGCAAATTTATTCTACAACCCATGTCAATTTTCTTTTAAATAACATGGAAAATTTAATATGCATTTTCACCATGGTGTTTTGATAGCATGCTAGGTTTTAGTTTATTGCCATGCTAATTTTTACCTCCATTTGCCAAGCAAATTTTTACTCTTTTTTGCCAAGTCAAATTTTTTCCATTACTTTGCCATGGCAAAATTTAACTTCATTTAAAATGGCAAATTTACTTGCACGTACCTGGCAAATTTACTATAACATACATGCCAAAATTTTACCTTCATTTTGACATACATTTTCACTCTTTTTTCTGATGTAATATTTTCCATTATTTTTTCCATTGCAAAATTTACATTTCATTTGCCATGGCAAATTTACTTCAACATACATGGCAAATTTTTGCCTTCATTGCAATGCAATTTTAACTCTTTTTTTCCATGTCAAATTTTCTTTTTTTTCCATGGCAGTATTTACCATTCATTTTCCATGGCAAAATAAAGGAAAATTCATTGAGCATGGTAAATCTAACTTTCTACTTTGCCATGTCAACTTTTACTTTATTTTTCCATGGCAAATTTTATCTCATTGTCATGACAAATTTACTTCTAAATACGTGGCAAGTTTACAATAACATAAATGGCAAATTTTACTCTATTTTGCCATGTAAATTTTTTACTTTTATTTTTCCATGGCAACATTACTTTTAAATACATGTCAAATTTTACCATGGCAAAATTAACATTTTATTACCATGGCATTTTTTATTTAACATACATTGCAAATTTACTTTGTCACTCGTGGCAAATTTACTTCTATGGAGCATGGCAAGTTTTACTTTTATTTTCCATGACAAAATACTTCACATCCATGACAATTTTTTTCATTTCCACCGTTCTTAGGAATTTTTGCTTCTATAGACTATCGTACATTTACTTTTCAAAACATGGCAATTACTACTAAACAATAGATGGTGCATTTTTGTTTGTTATCCACATGATGTTAATTTTTAATCCACATTTTTTGTCTCTTCATTTATATAGTAAAAATAGCATATGCATTTTTAATCCACATTTCTTGCCATCATGGTATAGATGCAAAATTGCCAGTCAAATTTTCTTTTTTGCCATTGCATAAAAATGATCTTTTTTGCAGGGGTGGAGACACAGGGGGACAAGCAGGGGCTAGACCCCCCCCACCAACGATCTGCCCCCCTCAATGAATTGGAGTAGATACTAATATAGATCCTGGTATCCGTTCAACTTTTTTGAGACTAGTAGTATTGTATATGAAGGCCCTGCATTGATTTTGTGACCCAACCTTCGTGTCTTCAAGTCGTTCAGAATCCAGATCGATCACGATTTTGTGACAGCCGCCACCGGCTGCCCTAGCAGATCGACAAACGACACCGTTGCGGCGCCATGTCAGCCAGCAAGCCCCCTATCTCCACCTTTGTAGATCCTGCAGCGGCGATGATCTAGTCCACAAACCCTGAAGTCTAATCCACGACGATGATCCTGTCGCAAACACTGAAGTCTAAAGGTATGACATAGTTAATTAACTGGCTCTCTTGCGATTGCATCTCAGACTATTGATTAAGTACAAATTACTAGATGTCTTTTTCAGTCATGGGAGATGATTTATGGTATTTGCTTGTACATCTTAGTTGTTTTTTCCTCCTCGGACTGCCTTTTGGCATTCTCATTTTTATCGAACATTGTCTGTACTCTGTCCTTCCATTTCAATGGAAATAGGGTTGACTGCATTCGTGAATTTATGATATTTGTTTCACTGAAAAATAAATGGCTTCAAAGTTCACTCGGATGAGATTATCTTATTATTCGATGATCTTGCTAGCTGTAGACCTAAATTTAATCCTGTCGAAAGGAAGCTTTTTGTGAATTGCCAAAAATGTATTATTTTGTCTTGATAAGTTAGTGTGATACATTATGACACTATATTCTAAAAAATATCTTCTAATAGTATAAAACAACACACATTTGGGTGTGTATTCAAGAAAAAAATTGCATGCACTATCCTTATCTCCTTTGCACCCCTCATGCCTAAATCCTGGCTCCGCCCCTGTTTTTTTTGACCATGGCAAAATTTTCTTATAAAGATGATGGCAATTTTTGGTTTGAAACCGTAGTGATTTTCCAGCAGTATCTTGGTGAAAGATCGTGGATGTCGCCTAGAGGGGGTGAATAGGCGTTTTAAAATAATTACGATTTTGGCTTGAACAAATGCGGAATAAACCTAGCAGTTAATTTGTTAAGCACAAAACCTAAAACAATTAGGCTCACCTATGTGCACCAACAACTTATGCTAATAAAGACAAGCAACTATGTGATAGCAAGATATATGACAAGAAACAATATGGTTATCACAAAGTAAAGTGCATAAGTAAAGAGCTCGGGTAAGAGATAACCGAGGCACGTGGAGACGATGATGTATCCCGAAGTTCACACCCTTGCGGATGCTAATCTCCGTTTGGAGCGGCGTGGAGGCACAATACTCCCCAAGAAGCCACTAGGGCCACCGTAATCTCCTCACGCCCTCGCACAATGCAAGATGTCGTGATTCCACTAAGGGACCCTTGAGGGCGGTCACCGAACCCGTACAAATGGCAACCCTTGGCGGCGGTCACCGAACCCGTACAAATGGCAACCCTTGGCGGCGGTCACCGAACCCGTACACTTTGGCAACCCTTGGGGGCGGTCACCGGTACCCGTCAAATTGCTCAGGGCAATCTCCACAACCTAATTGCAGACCCCGACGCTTGCCCGGGGCTTTACACCACAATGATTGAGCTCCGAACAACACCAACCATCTAAGGCGCCAAGGCACCCAAGAGGAACAAGCTCTAGGGTGCCCAAACACCCAAGAGTAATAAGCTTCTCAAACTTCACTTCCACGTATCACCGTGGAGAACTCAAACCGATGCACCAAATGCAATGGCAAGGGCACACGGAGTGCCCAAGTCCTTCTCTCTCAAATCCCACCAGAGCAAGTAATGCTAGGGAGGAAAATGAGAGGAAGAACAAGAAGGAGAACACCAAGAACTCCAAGATCTAGATCCAAGGGGTTCCCCTCACATAGAGGAGAAAGTGATTGGTGGAAATGTGGATCTAGATCTCCTCTCTCTTTTCCCTCAAAAACTAGCAAGAATCCATGGAGGGAGTGAGAGTTAGCAAGCTCAAAGAAGGTCAACAATGGGGGCAAAAACAAGCTCAAGAGATGGGGAACCATTGGGGAAGAAGACCCCCTTAAATAGGTCCCCATGAATCTGCCCGTTATGTACAGAACAACATAGGAGCGGTACAACCTCTATGAGCACCGGTACAACCGGTAACAGGCAATAAGCGGTACAACCGACCCACAACCGCCCAACAACCGCACCACAACAGAGACCAGTCCGGTGGTAGAGCGGTACATGACCGGTACAACCTCCGGACCAATTCTGGAGTGGTACAACCGCTCCAAACACCGGTTGTACCGGTCAAGCGGTACAACCTCTCCATGGGGCGGTACAACCTCTCTGTGTAAAACAGGCAATATCAAAACAGCCACAACTTTCGCATACGAGCTCCGAATTCAACGAAACCAAGTTTGTTGGAAAGCTAACGACAAGGGCTAACACAATCTTGAGAGAAATATCAATAAGAAGCAAGTGAGAAAAGGACCATAATAAAATGGTGAGAACCCTTCCTCGGAAAAGACCGGTAAAACCTCCAACACCGAAAACATCATAGAAGATGCATGCGAACTCCGTTTTCGATGAACTCAAGCTTGTCATCAAGATGACCATAAGCTCTAAGACTCACAAATGGAACCAAACAAGAACCAAGAAAGATGATGCAAGGATTCAATGGTTTGAGCTCTTGACTAATGATACGATCAAGCTACTTCCTAGAGAGCCCCCTTGATAGTACGGCAATCGATCCTACAACCCGGTCTCCCAACTACCACTATGAGGCCGGTAAAATAGAAAACCTCTCAAGGGCAAACCTTTGCCTTGCACATAGTCCACTTGAGCTAGATGATGACGATCTTGACTTCCTCAAGTTGGACCACATTTCTTGATTGTGTTGGCTCGATGAAGACTAGTTGATTGCTTCCCCATACTCCACTATGGGTGAGCTACTCTTTGGCACATCTTCATAATTCCATTGGCACCACAATGGACAACAAGCTTCAAGCTTGATTGCTCCCCCATACTCCATTATGGGTGAGCCTCTCTTCGAGTTGCTCCACTTGAACTTGCACACTGCAAACGTGATGACGATCACCACTTGATGTCATCCTCCATGGGTTGTATGAGATCTTCCTCTTGACGCAAGACCATGGAAACATACCTAACCCCACAAAGAACTCTCACGTAGACCATGGGTTAGTACACAAAGCGTAATGGACAATGCTTACCATACCATGGGATCACTTGATCCCTCTCGGTACTTCTTCTACGCTTTGTGAGTTGATCAACTTGATTCACTCTTGACTTAGTCTTGATCAACATTGAATCTTTCCAACTCTCTTCATTTGGATGATGTCTTGAAGGTAAACATGAATGATCACACAATCTTCTTCTTCAAGACATGCTTGCAATAAGCTCAACTCACACATGACCAATCTTTGGATAATTCCTTGAAAATCACTTTGGCCATCTCAACTCACACATGACCAATCTTTGGATAATTCCTTGAAAAGCACTTTGGCCATCTCATAAACTCCTTGAAACCAACACATGGACTTCAACAAATCCTTCAAATATAACTCAAGGCAACCGTTAGTCCATAGAGATTGTCATCAATTACCAAAACCACACATGGGGGCATCGCATGTCCTTTCACTTGGTTTTCATCTTCTATCTATCACGGCAAAATTATTTTCGGACCATTTCAAGTTTTCCAAAGTATGGAAAAATCTGGCTTCATTATTCACAACAAAAAGTGGGCTTTCTTAATCACAATAATTTTTGGGCAAACTGGGCTTTATTTCTAGACACTAATATTGGCCAAATATTCGACTTGAGGGATCCCCAGATGGAACGACTCGTTCATTGCAGGGGAGGCCATCGATCGAACGATGTCGTTCGGGACGTGAAGCGCCCAGCGCGAACACCATCATCCTAGGTCTTTTGAAGGAAATATGCCCTAGAGGCAATAATAAAGTTGTTATTTTATATTTCCTTATTCATGATAAATGTTTATTATTCATGCTATAATTGTATTAACCGGAAAGCTTAATACATGTGTGAATACATAGACAAACACTAAGTCCCTAGTGAGCCTTTACTTGACTAGCTCGTTGATTAAAGATGGTTAAGGTTTCCTAACCATGGACATGAGTTGTCATTTGATAACGGTATCACATCATTAGGAGAATGATGTGATGGACATGACCCATCCGTTAGCTTAGCATATTGATCGTTCAGTTTTATTGCTATTGCTTTCTTCATGTCAAATACATATTCCTTTGACTATGAGATTATGCAACTCCCGAATACTGGAGGAATGCCTTGTGTGCTATCAAACGTCACAACGTAACCGGGTGATTATAAAGATGCTCTACAGGTATCTCCAAAGGTGTTTGTTGGGTTGACATAGATCGATATTAGAATTTGTCACTCCGAGTATCGAAGAGGTATCTCTGGGCCCTCTCTGTAATGCACATCAGCAAGCAAAGTGACTAATGAGTTAGTTACAGGATGATGTATTATGTAACGAGTAAAGAGACTTGTCGGTAACGAGATTGAACTAGGTATGTAGATACCGACGATCGAATCTCGGGCAAGTAACATACCGATAACAAAGGAAATAACGTATGTTGTCATAACGGTTCGACCAATAAAGATCTTCGTAGAATATGTAGGAGCCAATATGAGCATCTAGGTTCCGCTATTGGTTATTGACCGGAGAGGTGTCTCGGTCATGCCTACATAGTTCTCGAACCCGTAGGGTCCGCACTCTTAACGTTTGATGACGATTTAGTATTATATAAGTTATGTGATTTGGTGATTGAATATTGTTCGGAGCCCCGGATGTGATCACAGACATGACGAGGAGTCTCGAAATGGTTACCGAAACCCCCCGCGGGGAAGATATGGACCATATGGGCCATAAGAGGGGAGCACACCAGCCCACAAGGGGTGGCGCGCCCCCCCTTAGGCATGTGGCCGAATTGGAGAAGGAGGAGAATGGGTTCGACCCCCCTTCCTTCTCTCCTTCCCCCTTCCCTTTTGTCTCCGGCAAAAAGAAGGAAGGGGGAGGCCGAATTGGCGGAGCTCCCCAAGTTGGATTCCTCCTACTTGGGGCGCCCCGTGGTTGCTCCCCCTCTCCTCCCACCTATATATACGTCGGGATGGGGCACCTATAACGAACAACAATCGTTAGCCGTGTGTGGCGCCCCTCCACAGTTTACACCCTCAGTCATAGTTTTGCGGTGCTTAGGCGAAGCCTTGCAAGAATCACTTTACCATTACCGTCACCACGCCGTCGTGCTGACGAAACTCATCTACTTCCTTAACACCTTGCTGGATCAAGAAGGCGAGGGACATCATCGCGCTGAACGTGTGTAGAACTCGGAGGTGCCATACGTTCGCTACTTGATCGGTAGGAGCTAGAAGAAGTTCAACACGTCAACCGCGTTGTAAAACACTTCCGCTTTCGGTCTACGAGGGTATGTGGACACACTCTCCCCCTTTCGTTGCTATGCATCGCCTAGATAGATCTTGCGTGAGCGTAGGAAATTTTTGAAATTACATGCTACGTTTCCCAACACTTTTTGCACTGAATATAAGAAAAATAAAACCCAGCTTGCCCCAAAAATACCGCGACTAAGAAAGCCCACTTTTAATTATGAATAATAAAGGCCAGATTTCGCCATACTCTAACTTTTCTTGAGATGGTCCAAATTTTTTTTCGTGATAGATAGAAAATGAAAAATAAGATACTACTAAAAATCACTATGGTTCCGAACCAAAATTGCCATCATATTTATAAGGAAATTTTGCCATGGTCAAAAAAGATCTTTTTTATATAATGCCAAAAAATAAAATGTTCATGGCAATTTTGCATCTGTACCATGATGACAACAAATGTGGATTAAAAATTGTATGCTATTTTTACTATATAAATGAAGAGACAAAAGTGTGGATTCCATCATGTATAGCACAAAAAATGCACCATTTATCTTTTACTAGTAATTGCCATGTTTGTAAATTAAATTTACCATCGTCTATAAAAGCAAAAATTCCCATGAATAGTGGAAAAGGTAAAATTTGTGTGGATGTAAAGTATTTTTTCATCAGCAAAAATAGAAGTAAAACCTGTCATTCTTCATAGAAGTAAATTTGCCATGAGTGACAAAAAGTAAATAGCCATGTATGCAAAATAAAAATTTCCATTGCAACAGAAGGTTAATTGTGCCATGGTAAAAATTTCCATGTATGTTAAATAAATTTGCCATGGCAATGAAGGTAAAAAATTTGCCATGGATAAATAAAAGTAAAATTTAAATAGAGTAAAATTTCCATGTATGTGATAGTAAATTTGCCAAGTATCAAGGTAAAATTGCCATGGCGATGAAGGTAAAAATTTTCCATGGTAAAATAAAGTAAAAGTTGATATGGCGAAGTAGAACGTTACATTTGGCATGCTCCATGAATTTTCCTTTATTTTTCCATGGAAAATGAAAGCTAAATATTGCCATGGAGAAAAAAGAGGAAAAATTGACATGGCAAAAAAGAGTGAAAATTGCATGACAATGAAGGTAAAAATTTGCCATGTATGTTAAAGTAAATTTGCCATGTATGTAAACGTACATTTGCCATGGCAAATGAAATGTAAATTTTTCCATGGCAAAAGGTGTAAAAAAATTGCATGACAAAATGAACGTAAAATTATGCCTTGTATGTTAAAGTAAACTTGCCATGGAAAATGAAAGGTAAATTTTGGCATGGCAAAATAAAGGAAAATTTTGGCATGACAAAAAGTGATTAAAATTTTGCATGGCAAATGAAGGTAAAAATTGCCATGGCAATAAACTAAAATTTGGCATGGTAGAAAGTAAAAACTGCCATGTTCTTAGATTGTAAAATGTTATGAAATATCAAAACACCATGGTGAAAATGATTATTAAATTTTCCAAGTTATTTAAAAAATTTGCCATGTGTTATAGAATAAATTTGCAAAATGTAAGAAAAAAAAGTAGCCATGTTCCATGTCAACACATTAAGGCTCACAAAAGTCTCCATGAGTCTAGACTTTGTTTCTATATAAATAATATATTGCCATGTCAATTTTAGAGATTGTGAACTTGGGTGAAAATTACCATCACGGAAAATAAAATCATCATTATATACATCGCAAAAAATGTGTGAATGAGCCATGGCAAAAAAAAGAAGAATAAATTGCCATGGCTATTTATAGAATGTAAAATAGACTACATTTGCCATGTTTCTACCCAAAACTGTCCCAAAATGCCATGGTCTAGTGGGATTGAGCTGAAAAAAGCATCTAAAGATTAACTTGAGAGCAACAACAACTTGGAGAAAAAAGAGACATAGATGGATAGACCTTGGGTGGGGAGACATGGTGGACGGGTTGACGACCTCGCCTCCGACGAGGTCGATTGGATCTCGCCATCCCCGACAGGTGAACAATGGAGGAGGACGACTAAAACTGAACGGCGGAGGCGCGGGCGAGCACGTGGAGCTCATCCTCCGCGCTTGATGCGCAGAGGTAGGTGGCCATGACGACGGATTGGAGGAGGCGTGTCGCTGGGGCGGGGGGAGGGGGGATGCAGGGCGCGTCGTTGGGGATGGTGCGCCGTGCAGGGCATGTCGCCAAGAGTGCGCATCGCTGGGGATAGTGCATCACTCTAGACCTCCTTATACGTACACTACTAGGAAAACCCTTAGCAGTAGTGTTGGTTTTTTGGCTATTAGTAGCGCGGGCAGGCGCGCTATTGCTACGGCGCTACAGCTATTTTTTAGCAGTAGCGCTTGTTTGAACCAGCGCTACTGCTATCTATATCTAGCAGTAACGCGCCTCTGTCCATCGCTATTGCTAATACTACTAGCATGCCCCTACAACCAACGCTACTGGTAAGCAGCGCTGCTACTACTCCAATACCCCACGCTACTGCTAGTATTTTCTTTTTTTATGTTGCTGTATTCCTATTTTTACAGGTTTTATACAATTACAACATACACATACACTGAAACTATATGAAAAAGGAATGTCTCATCATCATCATCGAAGTGGTACAACATAGTCTCAACACAAATGATGTCGATCTCATCATCATCTCGAAATAGCGATACAAGTTAATGATCACATGTCTATTACATTATCACCGTAGACACATGTTTCATCATCTACCTAAACTATGACATACGAGATAAGAGTGATCATGATGATTAAAAGCGGTATTATGTAGTAGTTTTTGCAGCGGCGCTGGTTCTGAATCCCCTGTTGTGCTATGAATCTCAAGTAACTAGCTTCGGCTTCTGCTCTACTATCAAACCCTTTCTGGCTTCCGCCGGAGAAGCCAGAGATTTGGACCTGACACTCTGGCCACTCATCATACACGCCCGGAACATGCCCTACATACACGGCATACCACTTCCTCGTCATCGTTGATCTATATACCTGTCAGAGATGCACACACACACACACATCTATATACATATATATATATATCATAAAGCGAATTCAACGAAACAATTATGAAATAGAATCAACATATATTGTAAACATAGTTAACAAATTTCATCGTACCGAAAGTAATTAACTAGAACGCAGCACCATACATCTAATAGTTTCGTCGTACTGAGAGATTCGAAGTTTCGTCGTACAGAAAGTAACAAGTAACTAAACAGACAACCCGGAACTAACTTTGATTCCGGCAAGGCACTTGAACAATTGATCGACCTCCTTCGGATCTAAGGTGAAGCAAGAGGGGGGGGCAATATTGTTCTTCCTTCTTGTTTACTTTTTTGCCCCTATCTTCCATCTCCGTCTCCGTCTCGGTCTCCTCTGACGACCTTTTACCAGGCATTTGGAGATCTTTCCTGATATTCAAAAATTCCAAGTCTATTCTTGCCTTCGGCCCATCCTTGGTCCTCTCCGGCATGTTCATCAATGTTCCAAGCAAACTCTCAAGGATATTTTTTGTGATATGCATTTGATCAAGGCTATGAGGCGTGTCGAGTATGAGCCAATATTCCAAGTCCCAGAAAACAGATCTCGTCTTCCATACTTTCAGCAGGGGCTCTGGCGCCTTTTTCTTCGTCTTTCCCGACAAGGGCACTCTTCCCAGTTCTTCAATAACTTATATATTTCTGCACCGCTACGCTTACGTGGAGGACCTCGATGCTCAGCCTTACCATTGAATAGATCTCCACGCTTTCTCCACGAGTCATCCTTCTCGAGCCATCTTTGATGCCCCATGTAAATGATTTTCAAAGACCCTCCATCTTTCGATAACTGCAGAGAAGTTGTATCATCCATGCACCTCGTGCATCCGCAATATCCATGGCACACCTGGCCGGAGAGATAGTCGTAACCGAGATAGTCCTGCACCATCGTGATCAGCGCGGCTCTCATGTAGAAATACTCTCCTTTGCTTGCATCCCATGTCTTGGCCGGAGTTGTCCATAAGGTATGTAGCTCCTCTTTCAGCAACCCGAGATACAAATTTATATCATTTCCCGGTTGTCTCGGCCCTTGAATAAGCATAGCCATGTGTATGTATTTTTCCTTCATGCACAACCAGGGGGGTTGTACATCCATACAAATATGGGCCATGTGCTATGATTGGTGTTCTGGTTGCCAAATGGATTCATGTCATCACTACTAGCGCCAAGCACGATGTTCCTTGGATCATTTGCGAAAAAATCAAATTCAGCATTTAATGCTCTCCATTGGCTAGCATATGCGAGGTGTCTCAGCTTCGGCTCATCTCTGTCATCTGGCTTCACCATCTCCACGTGCCAGCGCATAAGCTTTGCTTCCTTAGAATCTACGAAATACTGCTGTAGACTTGGAGTGATCGGAAAGTACCATACAACTTTCTGTGGAGCTTTCTTTCCGGCCTTTTTATATCGTGAAGCATTGCACTTTGGATAGATGGTTTTTTCCGCGTGCTCGTTCCGATATATGATGCAATCATTGATGCATGTATGATATATAATGTGTGGCAGATCAAGAGGGCACATGATTTTCTTTGCCTCCTCGACACTAGTAGGACACAGGCTTCCCGTGGGAAGAACCTTCTTTAGATACTTCAGAAGCTCATCCAAGCTTGTATCTGTCCATTTGTTTTTTGCCTTCGTCTTTAGAAGTTCTAGTGTGAAACTCAAGCGGGTCACCTCAGGATTGCAACCATCATACAAAGGAGTCATCGAGTCTACCTCCAGTTGCGCCAGTTTGGCCTCCTCTCTAGAAGCAGCTCTGTCGCTAGTCGTCTTCTTGCGAAGCAGGTCTCGAACATGTGGGCCCCGCATGGCTGAACTTAGTAGCGACGAAGACGGCAGCGTGTCCACATCTTCTCCGCCTTGAACTGCCTCTTCACCATCGACATTTCCAAGGTCGTCTTCCTCTTCAGGCACATAATCGGTCATCTCTTCGTCTGGTGGCCCCATGTCATTATTTCCTGCCCCGTCGACATCCTCATCATCATCAGCTTCACTTATCCACTGAGTATGGCCATGCATGAAACCATGCATGAGCAGGTGCGCCTTGAATGTGCCACCCTCAAAGGGGTCGACCCTGACTATTCCTTTGCATTTTCGACACGGACATAAAACATCCTTCAGTCTTTTTCATACATTTCGTCCACAGCGGATTGCCAGTATCTTTCCACCATCCTTCCATTGACCATCATGATCACCTGCGCGCGGAGCAAATATTATAACCACGTATATATGCATGCATGGATCAAATTCATACAAAAATTCGGCATGACCTTCCCTAAACATAGGACATATTGAGTTTGCCCGAAATTCGCCGAAACGGAATTGAATCGACATTTTGGCAAAACATAGGCAACTCATGTCACCCACATTATTTCATCAAATACACAATGTAGGCAACTCAAATTATGCCACACACAATTCGGTATATTCTCATATCGCCCATATATATATAGTTTCGGTCCTTATCCACACAAAAACATTTTTTTGCTCACCTATGTGTCGAGAGGGATATCGAGCACCTTTCTTCTTAATTACCTAGTAGCTCTAGATATATATAGCTCTAACTAGCTAGCTAGCTCCTTAGGGAGAGAGTGGGAGGAGAGGGAGAGAGGAGAAGAGGGAAGGCATTAATGGAAGGGCGTGGGGGAGGGTAAAGAAGAGGGGGAGGGAGGGCATTAATGGAGGGGGTGGTGGTGGAGGGCAAAGAAAGAGGGGGTGGTGATGGGAGGGCTCTAATGGAGGGGTGTGTTGGAGGGGCAAAGAAGAGGAGGGTGGTGGAAGGGCAAAGAAGAGAAGAAGGGAGGGCTCTAATGGAGGGGTGGTGGAGGGGGAGCATTAGAACAAGCAAGGTGCAAGGAAAGGCTGAGAAAGGAAGGGGGAGAGGAAGAAGAAAGGGGAGGAAGGAGGGGAAAGGTGGTAGGTGGCTGGCGACCATGGCAGTAGCGCGGGGAGCCAAAACACGCTACTGCTATGGCAGCTTGCAAAATATCTACGGCTAGTGTTGCACTACCTATAGCGCGGTCTAGAAAAACACACTACTGGTAAAATGTTATACATAAAAAAATAGCAGTAGCGCGCTTATCTAAACAAGCGCTATAGATCCAAAACTAACAGTAGCACCGGTTGGACGACCAGCGCTGCTAATATTTATTGACCAAGAGATGTGGTGTGTTACACTTAGCAGTAGCATGGGGCTAGGTAACAAGCGCTGCTGCTAACACATACCAGTAGCGCGCTTTCTACCTAGCGCTACTACTAACTACTAGTAGCGTGGGGTCATAAACAAACGCTACTGGTAAAATTCTATCTATAAGCATTTTCCTAGTAGTGGTAGAGCGGCGCGGCGGAGTCGAGGCTGGCCACAAGCGTCAAGGCCACCGCCATCGCGGACGATGATGATGTGGACGATGACGCCTCCAGTTGCCCCCCCCCCCCCCCCCCCCCCCCCCCCGCCCCGTCCTGCGCACCGTCGCCGGAGGAGTGGTCGGGCAAGTCCGTCACCAACTAGGACCTCACCTCGCCGGTCCCTCGACAAGCTCCTCGTGCCACCTCTGTTGTCCCCTCGTCATCCGCTCTATCGCCAGAGGAGCGCCTGGGTGAGTTCATCGCCGGCCAGAACCTCTCCTCGCCATCCCCTCGCACTCGTCGCCAGGTCTCCGTCCTGGACCTCACAATGAGGATTTAGATGTGCGGGAGGGGAGTGGGAAAATGGACAGGGGAGTGGGTTTGCGTGTTGTGGGTGGGGAGTGGGGCTTGTTCACGATGATCACCCCTAATTCCGAACGCTCGATTCTGCATGACGTGGTTGTGGATGAGCTTCAAGATCCGTGTGTTTTGGTCTAGTGGCTTTGAACGCGTTCAGACGGAAATCCTAAAAAACTTACGTTCAGATTTTACCATTTCCAATGACTTTTGCATTACTAGGTCTATGTATTACTATTCCCAATTAATGTGGACATATGATTGCTCGACGTATGGATCTACTATGCATGTGGGCTTGGACCAAGCCATCCCCAAACATTGGACTGGATCTTGAAAACGGGATTCAACTGAATTCGACTTCGTGGTAGCCCAGTGGCTTTTGGTCCCCATCGGAAAGTGGTGAACGGATTGCTCCTTGCCCAACGACAAAAAGAAAGAAATTGGGTACTGTAAAAATTATGAAGTGCCAAGGGAAAGCATTAGATAATTCGTTGGCAATGGCTGGACATGCATGGGAAAAGACGGCCGGCGGCGTAGCGGGAGGTGTAACCGAGAGAGCAGTGGCACAGAAGACGTATGTAACGATAAGGGCATGTGCAATGGTTCTATCTTAAGAGTGCCATGTAGGATAAATGATGAGGTGGAGGAGAGATAAATCATAAGAGAAGACTTGTCTTATCTTATTTAAGAGAAGACAAGAGATGATCTCTTAGCACAATTTGTCTCATCATATTTTTAGGAACAATTAATTATTGAAGATAAGGCTAAGAGATGACCCATTGTAGGCATGTTTTCTTGTTATCTCTAATTTATATGCAAAATTTAAGATAAGACTATCTTATCAACCATTGTACATGCCTTAACGGAGTGATCCATCGATGGATATGCGATCCATTACTTGATATACTTCCTTCTTATCGACGAAATCATTTGTAATGTGTATATATGGTATTATATCTACAATAAATCAGCAAGTACGAGCAATGGATTTAGCAGGTTCATCCACGGGAAAGTCCCGTTTCTTCTGCAAGGAAGTAGTACCTGCATTTTCCTTTCCCCGACACCTTAACAGCCATTTAATGACGATCACGGCAGAGCAAACTAACCGAAGGATTCCAAGACACGTTACATTATCACATGCAATGGAAGGTAAAACTAAGGGGGAAAGCACACGTGGTACGGCCGCGCCTCCTACTGGCGGACGTACGTGCATGGCAACATCGACCGATGAGGGATGGGATCGGTCAGTTGCCGTCGGTTCGCTCGTCCATGTCCGTTACCCGCACACGGCGACCCACGTAAAACCGCGTGCCGGGCGGGTCGTCGTGCCCGTCGGGTGTCCGTATGACGCGGACGCGCACGTACGGTGCATGCGGCCGTGCACGTACCGCACGACCCCGAGCCCTCCGGTGGTTGTGCGCCTTCCAAAACACGAAGCCTCGCCGGCTATATATACGCGGGAGCACCGCACGTCCACACCGCATCACCGCATCGTCGCATCCCATCGCACGACGAGGGAGGGAAACTAGGAGCGAACCAAGGGAAGGGAAGAGAAGATGATCGCGTTGTGGGTTGCTGCCTGCAGCCTGCTGTCGTGGTGTTCGTCGCTCTCGGGTGAGACCAGTAAATTGCAGTTTATATTACTGATCGATAGATCGTCGCTTGATTGCTAGCTCCGGATTGATCAATGTTTGATGCTGGCGCACTAGCTACTTTTATCCTACTGTCATGAACGCTATTATGTTGTTCATCGTTCCTTATGCAGTTCTCTTGGCTATACCTTCCTATCCTTTTCGAATTTGCGTCTCCTTGCAGGAGCAAAAGGGTTATGTTCATCGCAAAGCATGCAAACCAGTTTCGACGGAGCACCAAAACAGCATGCTTTTGCTTAGATAAATTGACTACACACTATTGCTTGGCTTATTTATTGCTTGCTGTTGGAGGTGGTTGATAATTCTATTCATTGTGCATTGGTTAGGATGTCTGGCATAAATCCGTATAGGTCTCTTTGATTCCTGTCCATGGGGTTTATGAAAGTGGAACCCTAAAGTACTTCTTAATTAAGGGCAGTACTCTACTGTACTCCTTTCCGAACAAAGGTAACTCATTAAGGAATCAAAGGATCTACAGTGGAAAAAAGGAAAGAAAGGGACGATCAATCCCATGCAGTTATGAGATGCACACATCGTGTACATTTACTTAGTACGTGTGCTAAAATTTCGGGCTTACAGTTACCGTTCATGTGTTCATCACGTGCAGGAGTCGAAGGAATTGGAGTCAACTATGGCATGATGGGCAGCAACCTCCCGTCCCCGGACAAGGTGGTGGCGCTGTACAAAGCCAACAACATCACCGACGTCCGCATCTTCCACCCGGACACCAACGTCCTCGAGGCCCTCCGCGGCTCAGGCCTCGGCGTCGTCCTCGGCACGCTCAACAGCGACCTCGCCCCGCTCGCCTCCGACGCCTCGTACGCCGCGTCATGGGTGCAGTCCTACGTGCAGCCCTTCGCCGGCGCCGTGAGCTTCCGCTACATCAACGCCGGGAACGAGGTCATACCGGGGGAGTCCGCCGGTCTGGTGCTCCCCGCCATGCAGAACCTCGAGGCCGCGCTCCGGGCCGCGGGGCTCAGTGTGCCGGTAACGACGGCCATGGCGACGTCGGTGCTCGGGACCTCGTACCCGCCGTCGCAGGGCGCGTTCTCGGAGGCGGCGCTGCCGACGGTCGGGCCGATCGTCTCCTTCCTGGCGTCGAGGGGCACGCCGCTGCTCGTGAACGTGTACCCGTACTTCGCCTACTCGGCGGAGCCGTCCTCGGTGCCGCTCGACTACGCGCTCCTGTCGTCGTCGGCCGCGGTGGCGGTGACCGACAACGGGGTTGAGTATGCCAACATGTTCGATGCCATCCTGGACGCGGTGTACGCGGCCGTGGAGAAGGCCGGGGGCGGGGAGAGCATGGCGCTGGTGGTGTCGGAGACCGGGTGGCCATCGGGCGGCGGCGGGTACGGCGCCAGCGTGGAGAACGCGGCGGCGTACATCAACAACCTGGTCCGGCACGTGGGGCGCGGCACGCCGCGGCGGCCCGGGAAGGCCGTGGAGACGTATATCTTCGCCATGTTCAACGAGAACCAGAAGCCCGAGGGCGTGGAGCAGTACTTCGGGATGTTCCAGCCGGACATGAGCCAGGTCTACCACGTCGACTTCTCGGCTTCGTCCTAAGAAGACGCCTGGCTGCTGCATGGACCACGCATGTGCATCGATCATCCATTAGTTAGGAAAAATTATAGGGTAGGACCGATTCTGTTTATTTGAGCTTCTGGATCTCTCATTATCCCTCGAGAAGTAGAACTTATGAGTTATGATGTGACATGGATATTTATGCTGCAATATGGTTATACAGTATATATATGGAGTATCTTCAAAGGGAAGGTTGTGGCTGTGTTCGCGTTTTTCCATCTTTTCATTTTGTTTTTAGCCTCAGGCGCACAACACACACCACACGCATGCACGCGCACCACCACACATATTTGCTATGCACGGCACGTCATCAACTCATCATTCCGTAAAGGAACACGGAGGACAATTGAGAAGGCGGTCGCGTGGCGACTGTCCTCCTTTGCTCGGGTTAGGGTTCCTGGACGGGGGTGGTGAGGTTAAGAAGGTGATCGGGGGCGGTGACTGCGCTTCCCTCGGCACAGATTGGTGTAGTCTCTCTTCTCCACGGAGCAGAGCTATGGCGGAGAGGACGAAGGAAAAGGAGAAGGGATCCCCGGTGAAGAAGGCGACCCCGGCGGCGGCTACAACTCCGGGCACTCCTGGGGGCTTTGCAAAGTCCCCGATCGAAAGCAAAACACCGGATCCCACAGCAAGCCTGTCGGCTCGATTGGGAGGGATGATTCTGATGGATAAAGAAGCGGAGGGGTTCGTGTTTGAGGAAGCAGGTCAGATCTTGCCCAAATACACCAAGTGGTCGGCTGTGGGGAAGTCCTTCTCCCCACGACCGCTCAATAGGGTTGTCCTCGAACGAACAATGGAGCGGGCATGGGGATTACATCACAAAGCTAAGTTCTAGGATATGGGTGACAATATATTTGTGGTGCACTTTGGAAGCGAAGGTGACTGGAAGCACGCAATGAGTAATGGACCTTGGCAGTATGATTTTAATGTGCTCGCTCTGAAGGATTATGAGAGTAACACTCGCCCCTCAGAGATGGTGTTTGACAAGGTAGAGGTGTGGGTTCGTGTGACGGATTTGCCACCAGGAAGCGTACAGGGGAATTTGGTAAAACCCTTGGCAACTGGTTAGGGGATATTGTGAAGGTAGATGTGGATCATGGTGGAGTGGCCAGAGGCAATCAACTTCGGGTGAGAGCAAAAATCTCGATGTTTGAACCTTTGGTCAGGGGTTTCAAGCTTAAAGCATCTCGGGAGGATAAAATAGGCACTTGGTTTGACTTCCATTATGAAAAAATACCACACTTCTGTTTCGAGTGCGGTAGACTAGTGCATGTTGATGGAAGATGTGACCCCCCTGTGGATTCATCGATGCAGTGCGGGGGGATGGTTGAGAGCCTCCCCGGGACAGAGCACTGGCTCCATGAATGAAGGCAAAGAGGGAAAGGCAAAGGAGAGCAGTAGTTTTGTCAGCGCTCAGTCAAATGATAGCAACAAAAGAGCTGACGACCATGGACATGTGAGAAATCTCCCCACCAAACGAAACTTGAAAGCAGACTTTGATAAACTGGCGAGCTCACGCACTGGCGCTGAGCGCAGACCGGAAAGGGGGAGGTGTCGAGCCCAGAGAAGAATCGCTTCCGTGGGGAGTGGCCAACTGAGAGGGACCTGAGGCATGAAATAGAGCGGAAGAGGGAGAGGGATCTCCGTGAACAACTAAAAGAACAAAAAAGACAGTATGAGCATGTTCGGGAACAGGCTGAGATTAGAAGACACAATGAGCAAGCTGAGGTTCAGAGAGAGAGAGAGAAGGTCAGTATAGTTACCATTACCCCACTGAGAGGAAGAAGGGCTATTATATGAGGAAGCCTCGGAGCGACAATACAGACTATTATGGACAGGGTGAGAGCTCCCAGACCTTCCCTGGTTCAAGGAAGAGGAGGCCAGGACAGATGTGGGTAGCAAAGGAAGGATATGATAGACAGTTAGGGCATGATGTGTTCATTAGCGATACAAGACCGAAGACGTCTTCCGTGTTTGATCGTATCTCTGAATATGAAGATAGAATGGCGGACCCTGCCAGGGAGCGGGGCCGCCAAGAGCAATGATTGTCTTGGCCTGGAACTGTCGAGGACTGGGGCTGGACTCGACAGTAGGCGAACGTTGGGACCTCATACGGTCATACAACCCAGCGGTGGTGTTCTTATCGGAAACGAGGAAGAAAGCGGGGGCGATGGAGCAACTGAAATGGAGTCTGGGTTTCACCCAAGGTGTGGCGGTTGACTATAATGGAAAAAGTGGAGCACTAGCGCTATGGTGGAGCAACTATCTGGATGTCACTGTTCGGCCATGGTGCCAATACTATATTGATGCAAAAATAAAGAGTGAGGACAACACCTTCAGATTCACTAGAATCTATGGTGAACCTTGTGTAGATAAAAGGAATAAGACTTTGGAAGCTATATGGTACCTCACACGACAAGATGATCTCCCCTGGATATGTGCAGGCGACTACAATGAAGCACTCGAGTAGTCTGAACAACGAGGTGGTAACCCGAGCAGCTTACGGCAAATTGAGGCATTTAGAGACCGTCTCACTGATTGCGGCATGGCGGATATGGGGTTCTATGGATATCCTTCCACATGGGATAACGAACGGGACGCGAAAGAAAATATTCAAGTCAGGCTGGATCGGGCGACATGTAGTGCAGATTTCATGCAGATATTTCCAGGTTCTAATGTAAAGCATATAATGACAGAGGAGTCTGATCACCAGGACTTAATACCGCGTATCTCATCAGCACGCGGCGAGCCCATAAACCATTCCAATATGAAGCCGCGTGGTCTAGACATGAACAGTATGATGACATGATAACCAATGCATGGGCTATGGCGCATGAAGCCAATGAGGGACAACATGGGCTGGGCGCAACATGTAGTAAACTTGATTTGCTATCCAAATCCATGCATGAATGGAGTTGTACAGTTTTTGGATCAATCAAAAGGCAAATCAATCATCTGAAAAGTCAGTTCACAGATGCAAAAGTACGAGCAGCAAGTACATGATACAGACATGAAGTAAAGGATATAGAAGACCAGCTGCATGAGCTCTATGTGAGGGAAGAGTTATACTACAAACAACGGACCAACTTTGACTAGCTTAGGGAAGGGGATTAGAATACAAAGTTCAAAACCGAGCAAGTCGCCGCAAAATAAAAAATACAGTCAAAGCGCTGAGGCGGGAGGATGGAACGAGATGCACTGAAGATGAGGGGATGAGATCTATGGCAGTAGTTTTTTACGAGAAATTGTTCTCGGCTGATGGCTCACAGGAGAGCGAACGTATTTTGAGACATTTTAATCAGATGGTCACTGATGAGATGAACACGCAGCTGGTTGAAGCAGTCATGGATGAAGAAATCGAGCGAGCCCTTTTCCAAATGGGGCCTACAAAGTCTCCATGCCCGGATGGCCTTCCGGCCTTGTTTTACTAGCGTCACCGGTCGCTGGTAAAGAATGACGTGTGTACTGTGGTTAGAGAATTCTTGGCGGGTAAGGCAACACCAAATGGTATTAACGACACGATTATTGTCATGATACTGAAAGTCAACTCACCAGAGTTGCTATCGTAGTTTCGGCCAATAATCCTATGCAATGTGCTCTACAAAATCGCATCTAAGGTGTTGGCAAATAGGCTTAAAAAGATGCTGCCTATTTTGATTTCTGAGGAACAATGTGCCTTTGTCCCCGGCAGGTTAATAACGGATAATGTCCTGGTGGCATATGAATGTGTGCATGCGATAAGGAAGAGGAAGCGGAGGAAGCCTTTTTGTGCGGTTAAACTTGATATGATGAAGGCTTATGACAGAGTGCAGTGGGTCTTTCTGCAACAAATGATGGAGAAACTAGGTTTTACTAATCAATGGATAGAGATGATCATGTGTTGTGTTAAAAAAACCAGGTTTCAAGTTAAGTTGAATGGAGGGCTCTCACACATATTTACTTCATCGAGGGGACTCCGACAAGGAGACCCTCTGTCCCCATATCTCTTTCTATTTTGTGTGGAGGGATTTTCAGCTTTGTTGAGACACGCCCAAGCAGAGAAAGAAATCAAGGGAGTTCCATTTGGGAGCACTGGCCCCACGGTTACTCACCTCCTCTTTGCTGATGATAGTGTGGTATTTTTGGAAGGATCGAAAGAAAGCCCCGAGACCCTTCACACTATCCTTCATGACTATGAGATGGACTCGGGGCAAAAAGTTAATATGCAGAAGTCGGCTATCTTTTTTGGGAAAGGAACTAGTGAGGACGACAAGGTTATATTGAAAGAAGCTATTTTGATTTCTTCGGAGGTGTTGAGTGAAAGATATTTGGGGCTGCCTACGGTGGTAGGCAGATCCAAGGATGGGACCTTTAAGTATTTGTGGGAAAGTGCGGGGAAGAAGGTTGGAGGATGGAAGGGGCAAGGTCAGTCCAAAACAGCAAGGGAGGTACTCGTTAAATCCGGTCTCCAATCTACACCGACATTCACCATGAGCTGTTTTCAACTCACAAAGAAAATGTGCCGGAACCTGTCTACGATCTCTTCGAACTTCTAGTGGGGTGCAGTGAATGGTGTGAAGAAACTACATTGGATAGCATGGGACAAGATGTGTACAAGGAAGCACGAAGGAGCACTTGGTTTTAGGGACCCGAAGGCTTTCAACCAAGCTTTGTTGGCCAAACAGGTTTGGCAGATTTTATAGGTCCCTAACTCACTATGTGCAAAAGTGCTCAAAGCAAGGTATTTCCCGGACAACTCCATCCTCAATGCCACCTGTCCTAGTGCAGGATCTTATACGTTTCGGAGTATCATCCATGGGCGAAATTTGCTGCTGGATGGGCTTATATGGAGAGTTCATGATGGCACCAACATTAGAATTCACCATAACAATTGGATTCCGTAGAAGGGGAGTCTGAAGCCACCGGGCCAGACTTATATTCAGGGTATATCTCGAATCAGGGATTTACTAAACTCACATGGTACTGCATGGGATCCAAGCAAGGTCCAGGAGATGTTTTCACCAGATGGGGCTCATGAAATCATGCAAATCCAAATCGGAGGGCCGGAGGTAGAGGATTACCAGGCGTGGAACTTCACAAAAATGGTATCTTTTCGGTGCGATCCGCGTATCACCTGAGAATGGCACAGAAAAGGCTTAGATCCAGAAGGACGGAGTCTTCATTGTCAGTACAGAACCATAGGGCTTGGTTGAGACTTTGGGCCTCAGTTTCCCCGAGAAAAGTTAAAACGCATGCTTGGAGGTTGATTCGGAATGGACTGGCTGTAGGATCCGAGCTCCAAAGAAGATGCATCAAGCATGGGGTTTTCTGTGTGGCATGTGGACGTGAAGAGACCAACTATCATCGCTTCTGGGGATGTTGTCATTCAGCCATGTTTTGGAAGATTATGCACTCGGAAATGGGAGTTCCGGTGGCGATCCCGCCGGTGTCGGTCAGCTCTCAGGGTGATCTTTCTAACTGGCTCCTCACCTAGATAGGAAATGCATCCGACGAAGAGAAAGCAGTCTTGCTGCAGGGGATATATGGACTTTGGATGGCAAGGAACAATGCGAGGGACGGAAGAAAGATAGATGATGCTCGTGATATAGAACACAAGGTTTTCAGAGCAATGGAAGCGTGGCAGGCAGTCCATGGAAGAGTAAGCAAACAGGCGAGTCCGGCTATGGAGAAGAGCTGGGAACCCCCGGAGGATGGATGGATCAAAAAAATGTTGATGGAGCTGTAGACAAAGCAGGAAATAAAGGAGGCGCTGGAGTGGTGTTCCGAAACCATGAGGGTGCTTTTCTGGGCGGGGCGTGCCATTTCTTTCCTGTAGGGGGTGATCCAGCTGCAAACGAACTCCATGCTTGCCGCAGGGCATTGCAGCTAGCCGACGAGGTAAATGCAGCCAACCTGCACATTGAAATGGATTGTACGGAAATAGTGTGCAAGCTTCAGAGCAAAGAGAAGGACTATTCGGTGCTGGGACCAATGATCGAAGATGTGAAAAAGATGCTGGAGGCGCGGTAGCAGTGGAAGATTAGCTGGACTCGGTGATCGGCAAACTGTGTGGCACATACACTTGCTAAGGAAGGAGTGTCCAATGAGATTTGTAAGGTCTGGTTACAAGAACCACCCGAATGTATTTTTCACTTTGTGTCGGCAGAGATTCCTTCCTTTTATGAATAAATAAGAACTGTTTGAACTTAAAAAAACTCATCATTCCGTAGACGTGTGGGGTATAGGGGAATGGGAGAAGAGAGAGACACCCACCATCGATCCCAGGGATCGAACTTATGATTATCATTGTTTGAAGTCAGGAAAAGAACTCACTTTCTTGTATGATTTGCTTGAGGGAAGTGCTATAGCACAAACTAAAAAGTAGTGTACGAAGAACGGGCTGTCGTTATATGACAAATAAAATGTGTAGCTAGGTGGTGTTTGTAACCACGTAGTAGAACAGAAGTAGAGGAAGATTTGCAACTCCATAAGGATTTTGTTGGAATTTGTTTCTTCATAAATTTTGATATGATGCCCCTTGCTTCAAAAATTTATATACCATTCCTTCTTTCTTTCATAGTATTTTGGAGGATTCCAAAAATGCATTTCCCCAAACCTACTATGAAAGAAAGAAGGAATGGTATATAATTTTTTGAAGCAAGGGGCATCATAGAAAAATTTCCTATATGATTCCATTCCTCTGAAGTTCCTTTGTTCCAAACAGGGCCTTCATCATGAAACTTTGATGAGATGGTGGATTGAGATTAAAAAAAATGACTATGTTGTTGCAAACTAGCAGCAACCAAATACCCAACTTGATGGACTGCAAGTTCTTTTTGCAAAGAGAAATGTCTTCATGGAGTACGAGAATATTGTCATGGAGTACGAGAAATGTCTTAATGAAGGCGAACTGGTAAGGGTATTTGAGCATGTATGCCAATGGGACAAGTCGAGTCGCACACACCTTCACAAAGATACCCTGGTTCACATTTATCACCATGACCGACCTAAATTGACTGATATATGTGGCCCCCGCTATCTTGGGGATTAGGGTTATCACGCCAAGTTCAGGCAGGGCATGTCAAGTGTGGCAATATAGAATTCTTGAAAGATCAGCATGATTACCCGACTTGCCATGACCCCAGAACTTCTATAAGAAGGCAACCGACAACCCATCTACTCCAGGCGTAGAGGACGACTTCATGTCCATGATGGCCCAACTAACTTCCTCAACAAAGAATAGGATGATTAGCTTTACATTCTCAATTACCAAGACCATAGCCTCCACATTCCAGCAATCTACCGCCAAGGCAACCCTTGACTGTGGTTCCACCAAATAACTCCTTATAGAAGGAGAAAATATGGGTGTTGATGTCTGTGGCCTCCTCCAATAGAGGATTTTCCATCCGCAGGCCTACTTAGGTTCTAGACAATGACCAAATGTCTCGTCTAGGGCATTGCTACTTGTGATCTGCATTGGGATTTTTCCTGAAGAGTAGAGAAGATGCAATACAGTAGAGATAAGTATTTCCCCTCAATGAGAACCAAGGATTATCGAACCAAAAGGAGAATCGCGCAAAGCCTCCTGAACAACACATGCACACACAAAAACAAATACTTGCACCCAACGCGAATAAGAGGGTTGTCAATCCCCTTGGCTGTTACTTGCAAGGATTAAATCTTGTAGTGGTAGGTAGATAAATTGCAAAGATAAAATAAAATAAAATAAAAATTGGAGCAAAGTATTTTAGTGTTTTTATATATGATAAAGGTAGACCTGGGGGGTCATAGTTTTCACTAGAGACTTCTCTCTCGAACACATAGCATACAGTGGGTAAACAAATTACTATTGAGCAATCGATAGAAAAGTGCATAGTTATGACGATATTCAAAGCAATAATCATGTATATATGCATCACGTCTGAGATAAGTAGACCGACTCCTGCTTGATCTACTACTATTACTCCACCCATCAACCACTATCCAGCATGCATCTAGAGTATTAAGTTAATAAAAACAGCGTAGCGCCTTAAGCAAGATGACATGATGTAGACAAAGTAAACTCAACCAATATGAATAAACCCCATGATTTTAGCCTTAATGGCAACAATACAAATACTTGTCTTATCCCTTTATGTCACTGGGATATAGCACCACAAGATTAAACCCATCACAAAGCACGTCTCCCACTGAAGATAAATCAATCTAGTTGGTCAAACCAAATGATAGATCGGAGAGAAATACAAAGCTATCACAATCATGCATAATAAAGTTTAGAAAAGACTCAATTACTTCTCATGAATATTCAGATCCTAAATTCACAATTCATCGGATCCCAAAAAACACACCGCAAAAGAAAATTACATCGGATAGAACTCCAAGAACATCAAGGATAATATCGTATTGAAGATCAGAGAGAGAAGAATCCATCTAGCTACTAGCTATGGACCCGTAGATCTACGATAAATTTACGCACACATCATCGGAAGGCAACAAGGATGATGTAGAAGCCCTCCATGATCGATTCCCCCTCGGGCAGAGTACCGGAAAATGCCTCCAGATGGGATCGCGGAAGAATAGAAGATTGCGGCGGCGAAAAAAGTGTTTTGGGTGGCTCTCTGTTGGTTTGAGAATTAGGTCAAATGGAGCTGTGTGGGGCCCATAAGCTCAGGGGGCGCCCTACGAGCTTGTGGCTCTCTCGTATCTCGTATGATCTCCTTCCAAAGCTTCTAGGGTCCCTTCTGGTCTAGAAAATATTAATCCAAAGATATTTTTTCAGGTTGGACTTTGTTTTATATTGATTTTCTGAAAAGCCAAAAAACAAGCAAAAAACAGAAACTAGCACTGGGGACTAAGTTAATAGGTTAGTCCTAAAAAATGATATATAATTGCATATGAAACATCCAAGATTGATATTATAATAGCATAGAATAATCAAAAACTATAGATATATTCGAGATGTATAGGGCATAAGCGAAACTCTAGGCATGGCAAAGAAGAAATTACCCAGTCAACTGAAAAATCATGTCATATTGTATCAACGTTCTAAATTAGCCATCATCCAATTACAAGATTGCAACAGCTGGTAGTTTACCCACTTATATTCTTTAAATCGGTAGTGGTACACATATAATATCCCAAATGCAACATGCTAGTAAAAAATGCACGTCTATCTAGGTTGCGCCTAGGGCGCTTAAGCCCCACCTAGATTCTAGGCAAGGGTCAACCGTCTCGCTTACGCCTGGCTCTTTTTCCATCCTTTAAATCACACATATTTTTGTCATGGCAAACCTTTTTTGCATGCTTAATGGACTACTGCATCCCCTATGTGCATTCTCTTTAAATGGAAAGTGCCAGAATTTTCCTTTGCAGCGCCATATGGAAAATTTGAGTCAAACATATATTTTTCTGATCAAAGTCCTAAAAAAGCTTTTTTTTTCTTATGCAAGTTTATCCTTCTTTTCACATGGCAGACTTACATTCAATTGGATGGCAAAATATTTTATACTTGCATGGTAAATGTTTCTTTTTGCCAAAACGTAAACCAACGAGTAGTTCATTATGCTCTATCATTATTCCACTTGGCAAATTCAAACACATATATGCATCGCAACCTTGCTTACATTACCCTCCCTGTATCTTGTTACACTAACAAAATCGTATCAATCACCATTGTTATTTTCCCCCGTAGCAATTCCACACATTTTATTTTCTTTGGTTTTCGGTCTTTGGTACATGTGCTTTGCTACACATGCAGGATATGGGGGTGTATGCTTCGGTGAGAAAATAGGGCTAATATGTGCTACCCCCCCCCCCCCCCCCCCCCTACAAAAGATTTTTTTCCAGCTTTTTCTTCTTCTATTTTTTTGTTTTTCAAATACATGTTGCACATATTTGTGATACACGTTGAATTTTTTCAAATACAACTTGATCAGCTTTTTTTGAATGATACGGAACATTTATTTAAATTACATGAACATTTGTTTACACTTTATAAACATTTTTCTAAAAGACAAGAACATATTTTTAAAACATGTGAACATTCTCTTAAATTTCACGCACATTGTACAAACATTTTTCAAAATCTTCACGGTCAGCTTTTTGAAATGCTTGAATGTTTTTAAATGACAAATGATTCTTTTAATAATATGAACATTTTAAAAAAAATGCACATATCAAAATTTTACACTACATTAATACTTTTTATATGCACGATGAAAAATTAAGTAAAATAATTTTTTAAATATATAATATACTGTACAATATTTTAAATATATAAGAAAAAAAATAAAGGAATTCCCTGCAAAATAAAATAAAATAAATGGAATAACAAAAGAAAAAACTAATGAACCTAACACTACTAGCCCTGCCCAAAGCCTACTTGAGGCAAGGTGGCCATCGGTCTCGCAGGAAGCGGCACATAGACTTGTCCGCCCCTTCCTGCAAGAGTCAGACCACCCCAAAAATCAAGGTGGTTGCTATGAATCAGCCGGATGGTTTCTTGAAGAAATCATCCGCCTAGCTAGCCGTTGAATCTGCGCATTCGATTGTCGCAATGCCACGACAGTAGCGACCACACAACGCTTCAGCGCAATGCTGATGGCACCCCGACAAAACTTCACTGCAGTTCTCATGATGCTCCACGTGAATTGTTCCAACACAACATCGGTGGTGTCCGGCGAAGCTCCATTGCAACCCAGGCTGAGTACCAACACAGCACTATCGGCGCCGGCAAAGCACCATTGCAGCGCCCGCTATGCTTCCGGCGGCCCATTGTTGCTCCATTGCAACACCGCTGGGTGCTCCGTGACACCTTCAAGGCAACATCTCCGGAGTTGCAGCGCCTCCGCCGGCCGCTCGCCGTGGTCACTGTGGCAACATCGCGCGACGCTCCATTGCAGCTCACAGAGATGGCCATGGTGGGCGATGGTCGGCGTAGAAGGTACTCTCGATTCTTGGTCTCCGGCACGATGGTGCTCCATCGCAGCTCTGGCTGCCTCCGTCGCAACTCCATCGCTTCTCTCTCCTGACAATGTCTTTGGGCGGCGGGGCTTGTAGCATCCCACAAACACGACGAGGAGGAGGGAGAGGAGGAGGAGGGGGAGCAAATCTCCGGCAGTGGCGACAGCCAACTCTGCTTCATCCCAGCGTCTGCATTGATACGTCTCCAACGTATCTATATTTTTTGATTGCTCCATGCTATATTATCTACTGTTTTGGAAATTATTTGGCTTTATTATCCAATTTTATACTATTTTTGGGACTAACCTATTGACCGGAGGACCATCCCAGAATTGTTGTTTTTTGCCTGTTTTAGGGTTTCAAAGAAAAGGAATATCAAACGGAGTCCAAACGGAATGAAACCTTCGGGAACGTGATTTTCTCAACGAACAAGACCCAGGAGACTTGGACCCTATGTCAAGACACAAAAGAGGAGGCCACGAGGTAGGGGGCGCGCCTACCCCCCCAGGCGCGCCCTCCACCCTCGTGGGCCCCCTGTTGCTCCACCGACGTACTCCTTCCTCCTATATATACCTACTTACCCCCAAACGATCAGATACGGAGCCAAAAACCTAATTCCACCGTCGTAACTTTCTGTATCCACGAGATCCCATCTTGGGGCCTGTTCCGGAGCTCCGTCGGAGGGGGCACCGATCACGGAGGGCTTCTACATCAACACCATAGCCCCTCCGATGAAGTGTGAGTAGTTTACCTCAGACCTACGGGTGCATAGTTATTAGCTAGATGGCTTCTTCTCTCTTTTTGGATCTCAATACAATGTTCTCCCCCTCTCTTGTGGAGAACTATTCGATGTAAACTTATTTTTGCGGTGTGTTTGTTGAGACCGATGAATTGTGGGTTTATGATCAAGTCTATCTTTGAACAATATTTGAATCTTCTCTGAATTCTTTTATGTATGATTGGTTATCTTTGCAAGTCTCTTCGAATTGTCAGTTTGGTTTGGCCTACTAGATTGATCTTTCTTGTAATGGGAGAAGTGCTTAGCTTTGGGTTCAATCTTGCGGTGTCCTTTCCCAGTGACAGTAGGGGCAGCAAGGCACGTATTGTATTGTTGCCATCGAGGATAACAAGATGGGGTTTTCATCATATTGCATGAGTCTATCCATCTACATCATGTCATCTTGCTTAAGGCGTTACTCTGTTTTAACTTAATACTCTAGATGCATGCTGGATAGCGGTCGATGAGTGGAGTAATAGTACTAGATGCAGGCAGGAGTCAGTCTACTTGTCTCGGACGTGATGCCTATATACATGATCATACCTAGATATTCTCATAACTATGTTGTCACACCCTCGATGCGACTATAGCTCCCACGTGCCGAGGCACGACTTAGAGACATAATCGCATTGAAGGCATATGTCGCAAGTTAGGCAATCTTCACAACATCCCATGTAATATAAATAATAAAGGGGAGATAACATAGTTGGTTTACACTCGCCACGCCAATCAAGTACATAAATAACATTACATCATCCAAACACTCATGGCCCGACTACGGCGCCAAAATAAAAGAGAACCCAACATGCGACACGGTCCCGATCACCCCCAACTGGGCACCACTACTGATCATCAGGAAAGGAAACATAGTAACGTTGAGAGTCTTCGTCGAACTCCCACTTGAGCTCGAGTGCGTCTCCTGGAGCGGAATCATCAGGCCCTGCATCTGGTGTAATAGTAATCTGTGAGCCACAGGGACTCAGCAATCTCGCACCCTAGCGATCAAGACTATTTAAGCTTATAGGTAAGGCAGGGTAAATATAAGTGGAGCTGCAGCAAGCGACTAGCAAAATATGGTTGCTAACTTATTCGCAAAAGAGAGCGAGAAGAGGAGGCAAAGCGCGGGCGAGAAACTAGAGAGCAACCTGGGCAAACATTACTCCAACACCGTGTCCACTTCCCGGACTCCGCCGAGAAGAGGCCATCACGGTAACACACTCAGTTGATTCATTTTAGTTAAGTTAAGGTTCAAGTTATCTACAACCGGACATTAAAAAATTCCCATCTGCCCATAACCGCGGTCACGGCTTTCGAAAGTTCAAATCCCTGCAGGGGAGTCCCAACTTAGCCCATGACAAGCTCTCACGGTCAATGAAGGAATAGACCTCCTCCCAAGACGTTTCGATCAGACTCGATATCTCGGTTCTTCAAGACACTTCGACAGGTTAAAACAAGACCAGCAACACCGCCCGAATGTGCCGACAAATCCCGATAGGAGTTGCACATATCTCGTTCTCAGGGCACACTCAGATGAGCGCTCCATACAACTAAAACCAAACCTCGAGTTTCCCCAAGGGGGCGCGGCACAGGACTCTAGTTTGGACCAACACTCAGAGGAGCACTGGCCCGGGGGGGGTTTAAAATAAGATGACCCTCGGGCTCCGAAAACCCAAGGGAAAAAGAGGCTAGGTGGCAAATGGTAAAACCAAGGTTGAGCATTGCTGGAAAAGCTTTAATCAAGGAGAACTATCAAGGGGTTCCCATTATAACCCAACCGCGTAAGGAACGCAAAATCCGGGAACATAACACCGATAAGACGGAAACTAGGGCGGCAAGAGTGGAAAAAACACTAGGCGAGAGGCCGAGCCTTCCACCCTTTACCAAGTATATAGATGCATTAAGATAACATGGCAATATAATGATATCCCAACAAGTAAATAAATGTTCCAACAAGGAACGGCCTCCAATCTTCACCTGCAACTAGCAACGCTATAAGAGGGGCTGAGCAAAGCGGTAACATAGCCAATCAACGGTTTGCTAGGATATGGTGGGTTAGAGGTTTGACATGGCATTTTGGGAGGCTTGAAATCAAGTGGTAGGCATCGTAGCATTGGCATAGCAGAAGAGCGAGCAAACTAGCATAGCAAAGATAGTAGTGATTTCGAGGATATGATCATCTTGCCTCCACAGTTGTCAGAGTTGACTGGATCCTCGAAAGCAAACTCAACGGGCTCCTCGTTAGCGAACTCGTCTCCCGGCTCTACCCAAACAAGACAGACAAGCAACAAGGATACAATCAACCACGTGCAAGGATCAAACAAGATGATGCGAAGATGATATGCTATGCGGGATGCGATGCGGGATGCATATGCAAGATTTGACAAGGGATGCAAGAACCTGGCCTCAACTTGGAAATCCAAGTGTGCCACTGGAAATATGAGATGAAATCGCTTGAAAACGATATAAAGAACGCCGGAATCGGAGTTACGGTTTGGAAATGGCAAGCAAAACAAATATGACACCGGTCTGCGATTTACAGCAAGTAGTCATCTAAATGCAATGAGATGAACATGCTACAGCACCCAAACATGACAACAAAATACATGGAAGGGTTGCACTCAAGATGCTTAACAAAAGTCTAGCACTGAGCTACGGCCAATTCATCCATTAACAGGTTCAAACAAGCATGGCAAAAATGCATATGGCAAACAGATCTCAGACTTAGTGAAATTAACACTTGTCTGGAATTTCAGATCAGATAGCACTCTTCGGAGCAACAAAACTACATGCTACAGGACCTGAACATGGCAAAGTAAAGCATGGCATGGAGCTACTCAAAGAGCTTAACAAAATTCCCTTAATGACCTTGAGCCAAAAGGGATCAGAAAATACAATTGCAAGCATGTGAACATGGCAAAAACATAATCAGTTTTTAGACTTAGTGAAAACTGGCACATGCTGAAACATATCTCAAGTAGGCATGTTTACGAGCTCGATGCACTCACTACGGTGCAAGTCATGGAAAGACAAACATACACCCATCAAAAACACACAAAATTCAAGCTATACATGGCAATAACAATAGCATATCATGCACGAATCAACTACAACATCATCGGCAAAATTGCAAACAAGTTGACAATCTGCCCAGATTCACAAAGTAGCAAAAGTAGAGCTCGATTGACTCAAGCTAGAGTGCTCCATAATTTCAAACGAAGACATGTATGGATATAGCACTACAAGATTAACAAAACATCCTTAATGATCATCCTCAAAAGAGGCACGGAGCACTAGGAAACAACATGAACATATGGCCATATGAGATAAACAGATCAAGGACTTGGTGGAAATGCTAAGTCCCTGAAAACAGAATTAGCAAGTGCACCACTTTGCAAGCTCGTGCTAGTCACCACACACATCACAAAAATACATGGGTTGCACCTCTGGAAATATGACAAAACCCTTAACAAAACATATGAAGAGAACACTAGCATATCATGCACACATTAATCATGGCAAAAATGACAAAAAGCTAAATGGAGTAGCAGATCTGACAATTATCTCAAGTAGCCCTCTTCCAACAGCATTTCGGGCATCAAGATGAACTCAAATGAAAATTATGTAATGGAATTAAATGATGTACTCTCTGAGATGAACATTTTGATATGCTATATGCCAAAAATGGAGTTACGGATGCGGAGATACAAGGCTATGAACAGGAGCACTTGGGCTAGGAAAATCCGGGGACTTAGTGAAAAAAACAACCTCTCTCAGATCTAGGTTTTTCAAGAGGCGCGGTCGGGGCACTGTAGCCAGCCGGATCCGTCGGGGAAGAAGAAGTAGCGGCCGGCGGCGAGGACGTGGTGGCCGGATCCGGCCCTCCCGCGGCCGGATCTGGCCGGAGGCGGGGCGCGGGCGCCGGGAGGAGGCGGCGGCCGGCGACGACTGAGGCGGCGGGCGGTGGAGCAGGCCAGCGGGGTCGGGCGGCGAGGCGGCAGTGAGGTGGCGCGGCGGCCGGTGATGAGGTGGTGGCGGCGGGCGGCGGAGCAGGTCGACGGAGGAGGAAGCCAACGTGCGGCGCGGGCGACGGGCTCGCGGGGGCCCAACTCGGGCCTCCCGGGCCGGAGCGGCGGCGACGGGGGCGTGCCACGTGGCGGCGCCTGATAGGCGCGGGCGGGCGGCGGCGACTTTGTCCGGCGACGGTCGGACGTGTCCGGGCGCGCGAGGGGTGGATCTAGGGTTTTGACGAGGGGGATCCGGAATTTCGGGGAGAGACCTTTATATAGGCCTAGAGGGAGCTAGGAGAGTCCAAATGAGGTGCGGTTTTCGGCCACGCGATCATGATCGAATGCTTTAGATGATGGAGAGGGCTTAGGTGGGTTTTGGGCCAAATTGGAGGGGTGTTGGGCTGCAACACACACGAGGCCTTTTCGGTCCCTCGGTTAACCGTTGGATTATCAAACGAAGTCCAAATGATACGAAACTTGACAGGCGGTCTACCGGTAGTAAACCAAGGCTGCTTGGCAAGTCTCGGTCCTATCCGGAAATTTTTAATCCCCACACACGAAAGAAAGCTAGAAATGACCACCGGAGGGGAACGAAGCGCCGGAATGCAAAACGGACAACGGGGAAAATGCTCGAACGCATGAGATGAACACGTATGCAAATGCAATGCACATGATGCCATGATATGAGATGCATGACAACGACAACAACACGAGGAGACAAAGACCCGAACCCGAGAAAATATAAATTAACTTAACGCCGGAAACGGCAAGAGTTGGAGTACAAATTGGGAAAGTTACATCCAGGGTGTTACATATGTTCAATTCTTTCAATTTCTCAACAGTAATTTGTTCACCCACCGTAGAATACTTATGCTCTCGAGAGAAGCCACTAGTGAAACCTATGGCCCCGGGGTCTATCTTCATCATATTAATCTCCTACTACTTAGTTATTTCCTTTGCTTTTTACTTTGCCTTTATTTTACTTTGCATCTTTATCACAAAAATACCAAAAATATTATCTTATCATATCTATCAGATCTCACTCTCGTAAGTGGCCGTGTAGGGATTGACAACCCCTATTCGCGTTGGTTGCGAGGATTTATTTGTTTTGTGCAGGTACGAGGGACTCGCACGTAGCCTCCTACTGGATTGATACCTTGGTTCTCAAAAACTGAGGAAAATACTTACGCTATTTTGATGCATCATCCCTTCCTCTTCGGGGAAAACCAACGCAGTGCTGAAGAGGTAGCAAGAAGGATTTCTGGCGCCGTTGCCGGGGAGGTCTACGCAAAAGTCAACATACCAAGTACCCATCACATACCCTTATCTCCCGCATTACATTATTTGCCATTTGCCTCTCGTTTTCCTCTCCCCCACTTCACCCTTGCCATTTTATTCGCCCTCTCTCTCTTTATCCTCCCTCTCTTTCTCTATTTGCCTCTTTTTGTCTGCTTGCTTTTTGTTTGCTTGTGTGTTAGTTTGCTTGCTTGTCACGATGGCTCAAGATAATACTAAATTGTGTGACTTCACCAATACCAACAACAATGATCTTATTAGCACTCCGATTGCTCCTCTTACCGATGCTGAATCTTGTAAAATTAATACTGCTTTGCTGAATCTTGTCATGAAAGATCTGTTTTCCGGCCTTCCTAGTCCTAGTGAAGATGCCGCTACCCATCTAAATAGCTTCGTTGATTTGTGTGATATGCAAAAGAAGAAAGATGTGGATAATGATATTGTTAAATTGAAGCTATTTCCTTTTTCGCTTAGAGATCGTGCTAAAGCTTGGTTTTCGTCTTTGCCTAAAAATAGTATTGATTCATGGAACAAGTGCAAAGATGCTTTTATCTCTAAGTATTTTCCTCCCGCTAAGATCATCTCTCTTAGAAATGATATTATGAATTTTAAGCAACTTGATCATGAACATGTTGCACAAGCTTGGGAGAGAATGAAACTAATGATACGTAATTGCCCTACTCATGGTTTAAATTTGTGGATGATTATACAAATTTTTATGCCGGATTGAATTTTGCTTCTAGAAATCTTTTAGATTCGGCCGCGGGAGGCACTTTTATGGAAATCACTTTAGGAGAAGCTACTAAACTCCTAGATAATATTATGGTTAATTATTCTCAATGGCATACTGAAAGATCTACTAATAAAAAGGTGCATGCGATAGAAGAAATTAATGTTTTGAGTGGAAAGATGGATGAACTTATGAAATTATTTGCTAATAAGAGTGTTTCTTCTGATCCTAATGATATGCCCTTGTCTACTTTGATTGAGAATAATAATGAATCTATGGATGTGAATTTTGTTGGTAGGAACAATTTTGGTAACAACGCGTATAGAGGAAATTTTCAATCCTAGGCCTTATCCTAGTAATCCCTCTAATAATTATGGTAATTCCTACAACAATTCTTATGGAAATTATAATAAGATGCCCTCTGATTTTGAATCTAATATTAAAGAATTTATTACTTCGCAAAAGAATTTTAATGCTTTGATTGAAGAAAAATTGCTTAAGATTGATGAGTTGGCTAGGAACGTTGATAGAATTTCTCTTGATGTTGATTCTTTGAAACTTAGATCTATTCCACCTAAGCATGATATCAATGAGTCTCTCAAAGCCATGAGAATTTCCATTGATGAGTGCAAAGAAAGAACCGCTAGGATGCGTGCTAAGAAAGATGCCTTTATAAGAGCGTGTTCTTCTAGTTCCTATGAAAATAAAGATGAAGATCTAAAAGTTATTGATGTGTCCCCTATTAAATCTTTGTTTTGCAATATGAATCTTGATAATGATGGGACTGAATATGATCCACCTTTACCTAGAAGGCGTTCCAAGAATTCAGAATTTTTTGATCTTGATGCTAAAATTGATAAAAGTGGGATTGAAGAAATTAAAACCCTAGATGTTGCTAAACCCACTATTATGGATTTCAAGGAATTTAACTATGAAAATTGCTCTTTGATTGATTGTATTTCCTTGTTACAATCCGTGCTAAATTCTCCTCATGCTTATAGTCAAAATAAAGAGTTTACTAAACATATCGTTGATGCCTTGATGCAATCTTATGAAGAAAAACTTGAATTAGAAGTTTCTATCACTAGAAAACTTTATGATGAGTGGGAACCAACTATTAAAATTAAAATTAAAGATCATGAATTCTATGCTTTATGTTACTTGGGTGCTAGTGTTTCCACGATTCCCAAAGACTTTGTGTGATTTGTTTAGGTTTCCGTGATTGATTGATGCTTGCTAAACTTGCACCTTGCGGATTTCCACTATTAAGAAACCTATGGGAAGAATTAATGATGTTCTTATTGTTGCAAATAGGAATTATGTGCCCGATTTTTTGTTCTTGACATAGATTGCAATCCTTCATGTCCTATTATTCTTGGTAGACCTTTCCTTAGAACGATTGGTGCAATTATTGATATGAAGGAAGAAATATTAGATTTCCAATTTCCATTAAAGGAAAGGCATGGAACACTTTCCTAGAAAGAAAATTAATTACCTTATGAATCTATTGATGAGCCACTATGGATTGCCTACCAAAGATGGCAATACCAGAATCTATTCCTTGCTTTATGCCTAGCTAGGTAGGGGCGTTAAACGATAGCGCTTGTTGGGAGGCAACCCAATTTTATTTTTATTCCTTGCTTTTTGCTCCTGTTTAGTAATAAATAATTTATCTAGCCTCTGTTCTGGTTGTGTTTTTTGTGCTTAATTAGTGTTTGTGCCAAGTAGAACCGTTGGGAAGACTTGGGGAAAGTCTTGTTACACTTGCTGGTAAAACAGAAACTTTAGCGCTCACGAGAAATACTGCTATTTTTATTTGGAGAGTGCTATTTAGTTAATTCTTTTTGAAGATAATTAATAGATAAATTTCTCACGTCCAGAAATTTATTTTTAGAATTTTTGGGGTTCCAGATCTTGCGCTAGCTACAGATTACTACAGACTATTCTGGTTTTCACAGATTCTGTTTTTCGTGTGTTGTTTGCTTATTTTGATGAATCTTTGGCTAGTAAAATAGTTTATAAACCATAGATAAGTTGGAATACAGTAGGTATAACACCAATATAAATAAATAATGAGTTCATTACAGTACCTTGAAGTGGTCTTTTATTTTCTTTCGCTAACGGAACTCACGAGATTTTCTACTTTAAGTTTTGTGTTGTGAAGTTTTCAAGTTTTGGGTAAAGATTTGATGGATTATGGAACAAGGAGTGGCAAGAGCCTAAGCTTGGGGATTACCATGGCACCCCAAGATAATATAAGGACACATAAAATCCAAAGCTTGGGGATGCCCCGGAAGGCATCCCCTCTTTCGTCTACTTCTATCGGTAACTTTACTTGGAGCTATATTTTTATTCGCCACATGATATGTGTTTTGCTTGGAGCGTCTTGTATGATTTGAGTCCTTACTTTTTAGTTTACCACAATCATCCTTGCTGTACACACCTTTTGAGAGAGCCATACATGATTTGGAATTTGTTAGAATACTCTATGTCCTTCGCTTATATCTTTTGAGTTATATAGTTTTGCTCTAGTACTTCACTTATATCTTTTGGAGCACGGTGGTGGATTTGTTTTATGGAAACTATTGATCTCTCATGCTTCACTTAGATTATTTTGAGAGTCTTAAATAGCATGGTAATTTTATTAAAGTGTTAATATGCTTGGAATACAAGATTAATAATAAAACTTTCTTATGAGTGTGTTGAATACTATGAGAAGTTTGATGCTTGATAATTGTTTTGAGATATGAAGATGGTGATATTAAAGTTGTGCTAGTTGAGTAGTTGTGAATTTGAGAAATACTTGTGTTAAAGTTTGTGATTCCCGTAGCATGCACGTATGGTGAACCGTTATGTGATGAAGTCGGAGCATGATTTATTTGTTGATTGTCTTCCTTATGAGTGGCGGTCGGGGATGAGCGATGGTCATTTCCTACCAATCTATCCCCCAAGGAGCATGCACGTAATACTTTGCTTTGATAACTTGTAGATTTTTGCAATAAGTATATGCGTTCTTTATGACTAATGTTGAGTCCATGGATTATACACACTCTCACCCTTCCACCTTTGCTAGCCTCTCTAATACCGCGCACCTTTCGCCGGTACTATACACCCACCATATACCTTCCTCAAAAAGGCCACCATACCTACCTATTATGGCATTTCCATAGCCATTCCGAGATATATTGCCATGCAACTTTCCATCGTTCCATTTATTATGACACACTCCATCATTGTCATATTGCTTAGCATGATCATGTAGTTGACATCATATTTGCGGCAAAGCCACCATTCATAATTCTTTCATACGTGTCACTCTTGATTCATTGCATATCCCGGTACACCGCCGGAGGCATTCATATAGAGTCATATTTTGTTCTAAGTATCGAGTTGTAATTGTTGAGTTGTAAGAAAAATAAAAGTGTGATGATCATCATTATTAGAGCATTGTCCCAGTGAGGAAAGGATGATGGAGACTATGATTCCCCCACAAGTCGGGATGAGACTCCGGACGAAAAAAAAGGAGAAAGAAAAGAGGCCATAAAAAGGCCCAAATAAAAAAATGAGAGAAAAAGATAAAAGGGACAATGTTACTATCCTTTTACCACACTTGCAGCACCATGATATTCATGATAGAGAGTCTCCTATGTTATCACTTTCATATACTAGTGGGAATTTTTCATTATAGAACTTGGCTTGTATATTCCAATGATGGGCTTCCTCAAAATGCCCTAGGTCTTCATGAGCAAGCAAGTTGGATGCACACCCACTTATTTTCTTTTTGAGCTTTCATATACTTATAGCTCTAGTGCATCCGTTGCATGGCAATCCCTACTCACTCACATTGATATCTATTGATGGGCATCTCCATAGCTCGTTGATACGCCTAGTTGATGTGAGACTATCTTCTCCCTTTTTGTCTTCTCCACAACCACCATTCTATTCCACCTATAGTGCTATGTCCATGGCTCACGCTCATGTATTGCGTGAAAATTGAAAAAGTTTTGAGAATGTCAAAAGTATGAAACAATTGCTTGGCTTGTCATCAGGGTTGTGCATGATTTAAATATTTTGTGTGGTGAAGATGGAGCGTAGCCAGACTATATGATTTTGTAGGGATAACTTTCTTTGGCCATGTTATTTTGAGTAGACACAATTGCTTTGTTAGTATACTTGAAGTATTATTATTTTTATGTCAATATTAAATTTTTGTCTTGAATCTTTCGGATCTGAATATTCATACCACAATTAAGAAGAATTACATTAAAATTATGCCAAGTATCACTCCGCATCAAAAATTCTGTTTTTATCATTTACCTACTCGAGGACGAGTAGGAATTAAGCTTGGGGATGCTTGATACGTCTCCAACATATCTATAATTTTTTATTGCTCCATGCTATATTACCTTCTATTTTGGACATTATTGGGCTTTATTATCCACTTTTATATTATTTTTGGGACTAACCTATTGACCGGAGGCCCAACCCAGAATTGTTTTTTTGCCTGTTCTAGGGTTTCGAAGAAAAGGAATATCAAACGGAGTCCAAACGGAATGAAACCTTCGGGAACATGATTTTCTCAACGAACAAGACCCAGGAGACTTGGACCCTACGTCAAGACGCAAAAGATGAGGCGATGAGGTAGGGGGCGCGCCTACCCCCCCCCCCCAGGCGTGCCCTCCACCCTCGTGGGCCCCCTGTTGCTCCACCGACGTACTCCTTCCTCCTATATATACCTACGTACCCCCAAACGATCAGATACGGAGCCAAAAACCTAATTCCACCGCCGTAACTTTCTGTATCCACGAGATCCCATCTTGGGGCATGTTCCGGAGCTCCGCCGGAGGGGGCACCAATCACGGAGGGCTTCTACATCAACACCATAGCCCCTCCGATGAAGTGTGAGTAGTTTACCTCAGACATACGGGTGCATAGTTATTAGCTAGATGGCTTCTTCTCTCTTTTTGGATCTCAATACAATGTTCTCCCCCTCTCTTGTGGAGAACTATTCGATGTAATCTTCTTTTTGCGGTGTGTTTGTTGAGACCGATGAATTGTGGGTTTATGATCAAGTCTATCTATGAACAATATTTGAATCTTCTCTGAATTCTTTTATGTATGATTGGTTATCTTTGCAAGTCTCTTCGAATTATTAGTTTGGTTTGGCCTACTAGATTGATCTTTCTTGCAATGGGAGAAGTGCTTAGCTTTGGGTTCAATCTTGCGGTGTCCTTTCCAAGTGACAGTAGGGGCAGCAAGGCACGTATTGTATTGTTGCCATCAAGAATAACAAGATGGGGTTTTCATCATATTGCATGAGTCTATCCTTCTACATCATGTCATCTTGCTTAAGGCGTTACTCTGTTTTTAACTTAATACTCTAGATGCATGTTGGATAGCGGTCGATGAGTGGAGTAATAGTAGTAGATGCAGGCAGGAGTCGGTCTACTTGTCTCGGACGTGATGCCTATATATGTGATCATACCTAGATATTCTCATAACTATGCTCAATTTTGTCAATTGCTCAACAGTAATTTGTTCACCCACCGTAGAATACTTATGCTCTCGAGAGAAGCCACTAGTGAAACCTATGGCCCCCGGGTCTATCTTCATCATATTAATCTCATACTACTTAGTTATTTCCTTTGCTTTTTACTTTGCCTTTATTTTACTTTGCATCTTTATCACAAAAATACCAAAAATATTATCTTATCATATCTATCAGATCTCAGTCTCGTAAGTGGCCGTGTAGGGATTGACAACTCCTATTCGTGTTGGTTGCGAGGATTTATTTGTTTTGTGCAAGTACGAGGGACTCCGCGTAGCCTCCTACTGGATTAATACCTTGGTTCTCAAAAACTGAGGGAAATACTTACGCTACTTTGATGCATCATCCCTTCCTCTTCGGGGAAAACCAACGCAGTGCTCAAGAGGTAGCATGCATCGAGGGAGAGATGAGAGGGGGAGAGACGAGGGAGAGAGACGCTTGAGAGAAAGACAGCCCACGTGTGGACGAGGCTTGGGGATGCGGTGGGTGGGCCTCATGGAGGGCACATGTCGATCGGAGGAGCTTGTTTACGCAAGAGACAAATCATCCGGTTGATTACAAACATTTTCCAAAATTCAAAAGGTCCAGCCATTGATTGAGCTACAATTATTTCACAATCGATTGAGAAACAGCAAATCTGATGTTTTATTGTGTTAATTTAGTTTATATATTTCCCTCACATATCTCTGTATATCCTCAGGATATAATATAGATATCTCTTGTCAAGAAAAATTCCACATGTCACCGTATATCTTAGGGATAGAATACATGCATCTCCATATATCCCCGAGATAGGTAGATGCCTTCTGCTGAGCAACACGTGTCCCGCCACGGACGACATCACACGCTGACCAGCCTGACAGAATCTCACTTACACACATCGTCCACGCTCCTTATAAGCCTGGGCGACGTACCTGGTGTGCATCCATTGGCCATCGATCCATAGCTCCAGGCTCTAGCTCTAGACGCGGGCGCACAATGGCCATAGTGGGGCAAGTCGCCTCCTGGTTCTGCATCTTCTTGGCTCTCATGTTACCTTGTCTACTCCTCAAGCCGAGGAAGCGCGGCGACGTCGGCGTATCAAGAATTTTGATTTCTGCACAAAAACAACACCATGGCAATTCTGCTGAAAACATCGTCAGTCCGGATTAGTTTCATTCAAATCATTCAAATTATAATTCAAAATAAGAACGAAAGAGTTTAGAAAAGTGGATACGATGGAGACGTATCACAGAGTTGTAAACCAGTGTTTGTAGGATCTCTGTGATCCTGGTTAAGTAATGAGAAGTTTTTTCCTCCATAAAAAATACTATTGAGGTTAGGATCTGGAGTACCTAGGTGAGGTGAAGGATTATAGAATAGGATCCAAGGACAGGGAGCTGGGGCGATTTTGAATTTGCCGGCTCTATGCCTCGAGCCTGCGCTCGCCGCCGTCGGGATGGTCATCGATGGTGTGGCTGCTCCGTCCGGACACGGCGCCGCTGGGTCGCGGCCGGCTCCGACCTTGCGCAGCGGCCACTCCGTCGTCTCCTAGGCTTACATGGCCGATGCCAACGAGGAGGATGGCCGGGTGGAGTGCCCTATGTTCTTGGTGCCGCTGGTGCTTGGGGAGTTTCTGGCGTTGGCGCAGTCGTCCCAGCGTCGGGGCTCGGTGTCCTCGGGCGCGGCTTCTCTGATGGCCCCCTCTTTGCCTTGGGCAACTAGGCTCCAGGCGGTGTTGAGATCGCTCGCCGGTCCGTGGGCGGCGCCGGATGCGCCACGGTCTCCTGGCCCAGGTCCTCTTTGCCTTGGGTTTCGCGCCAGTGGGAGTCGCCGGAGCCCTCGGGGCCCGCCGCCGCCATGGCCGGCAGCTGCAAACCCTACGAAGGGGACATGCGCCTGGTTGGGCCCTGCGCGGGGGGCTCTGCTTCGCGGGCCAATGCTAGCCTGCGAGGTGGGCCGGCCTTCGTCGGCATGGGCTAGCCTTCGAGCACGGGCCCGTTCACGCTCGGGCCCCGGAGTGCGGCAAAGGACCCAGGAGGACGCAGGGTTGGCCGATCCGGCCCAGGAGGCAGTTGACCTAGCGGTCCGGTCGTGGCGGCTTGCCCCTGCTGATCCTAACCGCTGGATCTGAATCCAACCGGGGGCGGTCGATCCGCGGCAGGGCTGGCCCGCTACCAGGGCGAGGTGGAGCGATTGGGCAGTTTCGCCCGATCCGTTCTTCCCCCAACTATGCCGCCTTCCCTTGTTCCGCCGCTCGCCTCTGTTCTGACGACGCCGACTGTGCCGCCCGCTCCCGTGCTCCCCTCGGTCTCTCTGCCTTCCACCTGCACTTCACCGGCCCGATCCTATCTCGAGGCCCTCATGGCCAGGGAACAAGGCGAGGGCAGTCACGGCCGAAACGGCCCTTTCCCGTGACGGGCCGCCGCCCGGAGTCGCAGGCTGCTCCTCGCTGGGACCACGTGTCGGAAACCTACTCCGGCACCTCCCTCTGTCGGCCTCCCCCACCCCGCGACCCGGTGCGTGATCCCCACCTTTCGCTGGCTGGGTCATCGGCCGATCTTCGGTGCCAAGAAACCGCTCGCCGGCAGGCTGAGGACGAGGCTAGGGAGGCCTCCCTCCGGCGTGATCTAGAGGCCCGACATGGTGGGGGATCCTGCGCCCAGGAGGGCTCTTCCACATGTGGCGACTAGGGGCTGCTCCCGGATTCCCGTGGAGGCTCCCGTGACCGGCAGCGCTCTCCGGGGCCAGTGGGGCAGCCACTTCGGGAGGTCTCTCGGGCGCCGCTTGCTGAGGACAGGTCGTCCCGTGGTGTGGACTATGCCCGACGTTGAGGTGGTGCTGACTCCCAGGATTGGAGACGACCGACGGATGATGTGCCGCGGTATTCTCCGCCTCGGCATTTCGAAGATGCCCAGGATCCGCCAGAACTCCCGCCCCGGAAGAAGAAGAATAAGAACAAAAAGAAGATGCGCGCCCAGCCAGGTCCTCCCTATGGTGATGGGGCGGCCCCGGACGTTCGCCCCACCCTCCCCGGTCCGGAGCAGGAGGCTCCGGTGCCGCCTCCGACGCGGGGCGGACGGTCCAGGTCTCGAGAGGAGACGATGTGTATCAACTGTGGATGCACGGGGCACTTCCAATCTGAGTGCCCGGCGCCCTCCCGTTGCCCCACGACTCTGGCCTACTTGGGGGTATGGATCCGAGGAATGTGGTTTCTACTACGTCGACGCGGAGCTGGACGAGGAACCTGTCAGGCCGCACTTGGCGACGGTCTCACTAGTTCTGGGTCATACTCTGCCGGCGTCAGCCGTGGTTACCGCAGACCTTATTTGCGACGAGCTAGTGGCCTACATCGATGGCAACCGCGACAACGACTTCTCTTGGGTCGTCACCGAGACGGCACCGCTGGTCTTCTCGGCGCCGTTCCCTTTGGCGGAGCTTCTCCGCGTCTGCACTCACGACAACATCAAGTGCCCAATCAACAAGTTCTTCATCTCCGTCAAGGAGGCCATCGCGCAACCGGACTCAGTTCCACCGCTCACCTTGGTATGGGTGTTGGTGTATGGGATACCAAAGGGAAGCAGGCTCGCCCCAGAGGGGCAAGAGTGAGCATATTCTCAAGGTAGTCTCAGAGCCGGTGGGCAAGCTCCTCTCTGTTGATCTCGCGTCTCTGGATGGGGATGGCCCGGCTCAGATCGAGGTTCTATGCCTGATTCCGGCCGAGGTGGATGGCCTGTCCTTGATCTTCTACTTCGGCAAGAAGGGTCGGCGTCTCACATACGAGGTTGATCTGGAGGAGCTCGAGGGTCAGACGGGCGTGATCTAGCCTCCCTCGCCTCCGGCACCCTTCGACGATTGGCACGACGGGGGTGGGGAGGGCTCTAATGAGTCATCATCCGAGTAGGATGACATCCCCCTGGCGCAAGACTCCGCTCGGCTGAGCCCGACTTGTGTGGGTGGGGCAGGGGCGGGCCCCCCAGGGCTGCCGCTCTCACTCTAGCTGTGGATGGGATGGCCTCGCAGCCCCTTATGATGGGGAGGCCCACTTCCCCGGCACCTTCGTGCGGTCTTGGAGCATGAGGATGATACTGACAGTGTGGGGATGGATGTGTGCCCGTCGTCATCCCCGCGCTCACCCGGGGTGGTATGGTACTCTCGCTCGCCAGGGACCCCACCATCGCCAGCTATGGAGTCCCCGGCCTTGGTCCTTGCTACGCCACCGCCGCCTCGCCTGGGGGTGGGCAAGGCTGCTTCGCTGCCTCCACCGGGGGTAGGGTTGGACACGGTCAACATCGTCTCTCCCGTGCCCAGCCCCGACACTCGGGTGGTGCCTTCTCCGGCTGTGGCGTCTAGGCAGAGCGCCCGCCTCTGCCGGTTCCGGACCCTTTCGGATGGCCGGGTCCCGACGGTTCCTGAGTTGGCGGCCATGTGTGCGGCGGCACGCGACCTCACTCTAGGTACGACACCACCCCATCCCTTTGGTCCCTCTTATTTCGGTTCTCAATTTGTAGTGCTTGACTCGGTGCCGATGGCACACCTTAGTGACGTTGCTTCGGATTGCGATATTGTGTTTCGGGGTGAAAAGGGTCCCCGACTTGAGAAGATCTCGGCCATTTGTGCCAAAGAGTGGCTCAATGGGGCCCTTGCTAAGGCTCAGGACCGTGCTGAACAACGGGCTGTGGATGCCTCGGCCCCTTCTGGCTCCGGGCATAGAGAGCCTAGGCCTGGATCGGGCCCGAGCCGGCCACCCTCCCGGCCTGACACTGCAAGGGGCCCTCTAGTAGGGAGGGCCTTGCGGGGATGGCCTCCTACACGACTACATCCCTTTGAGCAGATGATGGAGGTCTGCGGTGTTAGTGCGGACATGGCAGGCGAGGCCCCTGCTAAGAGGGGGCGTCGTGGCCATCCGTCGAAGCAATTGCCCAACCCCTCCCTAGGCGGGAGGGCTATTTCGGCCCCACCTGAGGGGCCTAGTGACCCAGGCGAGGTTCCCATATGAAGCTCCTATGTTGGAACATTAGGGGCTTCGGCAACCTGGGCCGCCGACGCCAGCTGATTGACTACATCCGGCAGGAAGATATAGATGCAGTAAGTCTCCAGGAGACGGTTTGTCAAGACTTCTCCATTCAGGAGATACAGGGGCTCTCTCGACACCCGTTTGTCTGGCAATGGTTGCCGGCGTCTGGGCAGTCTGGAGGCATACTCCTCGGGGTCAGGGAGGACTTCTTCTCGATGGAGGATATGGACCGCGGGGAATTCTTCCTGACTATGTCCGTCACCGACCGACGTGTGAACCTCAGTTGGGAGGTGATCATTGTCTATGGCCTAGTTGATCACGGGCGGTCGGCGGGATTCCTGGCCGAGCTAAATGATAAGGTTGAACGTTGCACGACCCCAGTGGTGGTGGCAGGTGACTTCAACCTTATCAGGCAGGAAGCTGACAAAAGCTCGCCCAACATCGACCGATGGCGTTGATAATCCCCAAGTCAAGGAATCATCATAGCAATTTCCAAAGGTGGAAGTGATAAGTATGGAGTGTCGAACCCACAAAGCTAAAGGTAAGATCAATATTCTCTCAAGCCCTATCTGCCACTGATACGACTCTACATACACCGAACGTTTGCTTCCAACTAGCAACGAGAAATAAAACAATGTTGTTGGTATGAAGAGGATAACTTTGTATGATATCGGAGAGCTAAAATATAAAAGTAGGTGCTGTTATCATGAAGTTAGAATATATTACTAAATATTATAAATAGCGAGTGTGGAATAATGGTGCATCGGTGTGCGGAATTGTCCTAGGAAATCGTTAACAAGACCGGTAATCACTATTACAGTTTCATATGAGGGAGAGGCATAAGCTAACATACTTTCTCTACTTGGATCATATGCACTTATGATTGGAACTCTAGCAAGCATCCGCAACTACTAAAGATCATTAAGGTAAAACCCAACCATAACATTAAAGCATCAAGTCCTCTTTATCCCATACGCAACAACCCCCTTACTCGGGTTTGTGTTTCAGTCACTCATGCAACCCACTATAAGTGAATCATAAACGTATTGCAACACCCTACAGCGGGAATCCCTCATGCTTGCGCGACACGGAGGGCACCATAGGACAACACCAAAGTAAAACATACAACTCATACCAATCTAGATCATCAACCAACCCAAATACAAAGGATATCTACTCAAAACATCATAGGATGGCAACACATCATTGGATCATAATATGTGGCATAAAGCAGCATGTTCAAGTAGGGGTTACAGCGGGGTGCGGGAGAGTGGACTGCGTAAAAGAGATGAGGATGGTGATGTTGACGAAGACGATCACCGCGGCGATGATTCCCCTCCCAATGGCACTCCGGTGCCACCGAGAGAGAGGAGGAGAGGTTCTCCCCCTTGTGCTTCCTCCTCCATGGCCTCCCCCCTAGATGGGGAGAGGTTCCCCCTCTAGTCCTTGGCCTTCATGGTGATGATGGCCCCTCCGGGATCCTCCTCCATGCCCTCCAGTGATGATGGCCCCCTCCGGCAGGGTGCCAGAGAGGGCCTAGATTCGTTTCCGGTGGCTACGGAGGCTTCTGGCGGAGGAACTCTCGATCTAGGTTAATTTTCCAAGGTTTCTGTATTTATAGGAATTTTTGGCATCGGTCTCATGTCAAGGAGGTGCCCGAGGTGTCCACGAGGCAGGAGCCCACGCCCAGGGGGTGGGTGCGCCCCCCACCCTCGTGGACAGCTCGGGACTCTTCTGGCCCAACTCTTTTACTCCGGGGTCTTCTTTTGGTCCATAAAAAATCGTCAAAAATTGGCACGTTAATTGGACTCCGTTTGATATTCCTTTTTTGTAAAACTCAAAAACAAGGAAAAAACAGAAATTGGCACTGGGCTCTAGGTTAATAGGTTAGTCCCAAAAACCATATAAAATAGCATATAAATGCATATAAAACATCCAAGGTTGATAATATAATAGCATGAATACTTCATAAATTATAGATACGTTGGAGACGTATCAACATCCCCAAGCTTAATTCCTGCTCGTCCTCGAGTAGGTAAATGATAAAAGAAATAATTTATGAAGTGTGAATGCTGACAAGTGCATAAGTTTCATCAATGATAGTTCCAATCACTTTTTCTAGCATCATTATATATCATAACAGTAGCTCATTTTCATAAAACTTTTCATGATCAAGTAACAAGCTATTCACATGTTAAAGTATAGATCATAAACTCTCTTGAAACTAACAAACTATATTCTCAGTCATCAAACAATTGCAATTCATCTTACTTTCAGGAAGGGTCTATGTCAGAGCTTTGATTTAGAAAACTCCACATACTCAACTATCGTTTAGTCTTTCACAATTGCTGACACTCACGTGATATTTATGGGTTCAAAGTTTTAATCGGACACAGAGAAAGATAGGGGCTTATAGTTTTGCCTCCCAACGTTTTACCTCAAGGGTAATGTGAACAACAATAGTTCATGAAAACTTACATCCAATTGGATATATATATCAGGATCTTTCCAACACAATGTGCTTGCCAAAGGATAAAATGTAAAAAGGAAAGGTGAAGATCACCATGACTCTTGCATAATGTTAGAAGATAAAAGTAAAAGATAGGCCCTTCGCAGAGGGAAGCAGAGGTTGTCATGCACTTTTATGGTTGGATGCACAAAATCCTAATGCAAAAGAACGTCACTTTATATTGCCACTTGTGATATGGACCTTTATTATGTAGTCCATCGCTTTTATTTCTTCCACATCACACGATCGTATAAAGCTTATTTTCTCCACATTCATAGATCATACATATTTACAAGGCAATTTTTATTGCATGCACCGATGACAACTTACTTGAAGGATCTTACTCAATCCATAGGTAGGTATGATGGACTCTCATGGCAAAACTAGTTTATGGAATGTTTGGAAGCACAAGTAGTATTTCTACTTGGTGCAAAGAATTTGGCTAGCATGAGGGGGAAAAGCAAGATCAACATGTTTGATGATCCAAGACAATATACTTTATTTCGGATATAAGAAAACATAACCCATTACGTTGTCTTCCTAGTCCGAGATCAACCTTTTAGCATGTCATATTTTAATGAGTGCTCACAATTACAAAAGATGTCCAAGATAGTATATTTATATGTGAAATCTCTCTTCCTTCAATATTCTTTCATGAGTTCAAGTGACCAATTCTACGTTTGCTAACTTTCAATAAGTTTACTACCTATACTTATTCTATGTGAAGTCATTACTCCTCATGGTATAAGCATATGAAACATATATAAATTCAGATTTATGATGTTCAATTATTCAACCATTTACTCATAGGATATACGTGAAGCACGTGAGTAAATGACAAACTACTCCAAAATATAATAGTGAAGGACACTGAGTAGTCAAATAATTAACTAGCCATCGAAGGATTCTTTTTCATTTAATAATTCAGATCCAATTATTTTATTCAAAAAGCACGTAAATTTGAAAATACGCTCCAAGCAAAACACATATCATGTGACGAATAAAAATATAGCTCCGAGTAAGGTATACCGATAGTTTTCAAGACGAAAGAGGGGATGCCTTCCGGGGCATCCCCAAGCTTAGGCACTTGAGTCTTCCTTAAATATTACCTTGGGTTGCCTCAGGCATCCCCAAGCTTAGGGTCTTTCCACTCCTTATTCTCCTCATATCGATATCTCACCCAAAGCTTGAAAACTTCAATCACACAAAACTTAACGGAACTTCGTGAGATAGGTTAGTATGATAAAGAGTAAACCATTCACTTTGGTACTGCCAAAGACAAGGTTCATAATTTTTCTCACACAATTCTACTGTACCATATCATTTCTACAATTTATATTGAGAAATATAAGTCATAGGAACTAGAAAACAAGCAAACTATGCAATGAGAACAGAATCTGTGAGAGACAGAACAGTCTGTAATGATCTGAACACTAACCATACTTCTGCTACTCAAAAAATTATGAAATAAATTGGTGGACGTGAGGAATTTTTCTATTAATACTCTTAAAAAGAATCAGCACCAAAGCACTCTTCTGTAAAAAGATGGCAGCTAATCTCGTGAGCGCAAAGTTTCTGTTTTTTACAGCAAGATCACATTAACTTTCACCCAAGTCTTCCCAAAGGTCTCACTTGGCACTTTATTGAAACAAAAGCTATAAAACATGATTAATACAGTATATTAACCATGATAACACACAAAAACAGTAAGGGTAAATATTGGTTTGTCTCCCAACAAGCGCTTTTCTTTAATGCCTTTTAGCTAGGCATGATGATTTCAATGATGCTCACATAAAAGATAAGAATTAAAACATAAAGGGAGCATCATGAAGAATATGACTAGCATATTTAAGTCTAACCCACTTCCTATGCCTAGGGATTTTGTGAGTACATAATTTATAAGAGCAAGAATCAACTAGCATAGGAAGGCAAAACAAGTATAACTTCAAAGCTTTAAGCATATAGAGAGGAAACTTGATATTATTGCAACTCCTACAAGCATATATTCCTCCCTCATAATAATTTTCAGTAGCATCATGAATGAATTCAACAATATAACCATATCATAAAGCATTCTTTTCAAGATCTACAAGCATAGAAAATTTTCTACTCTCCACATAAGCAAAATTCTTCTCATTCGGAATAGCGGGATCACTAGTTCCTAAAGTTGACACTCTTCCAAACCCGCTTTACATGGTAGTATTATTCATACTCCAAAAGATATAAGTGAAGTTCATGGAGCGTTCTACAATTAACATAGACTAACCAATATCCAAGCTCAAAATGTATAAGTGAAGCACATGAAGCATTCTATGAAATCATACTCAAAAGATTCAAGTGAAGCTCAAAGAGCAATTCTATAAGATCATACTTAAAAGATATAAGTGAAGCACATGAAGCATTCTATAAACCAATGAATATATATGTCATACTATCATGGTTCTTAAAGAAAAAAACACAAAGGACACAAATCATGTGAACAAAACAAGAACCAAAGTATACCGATAATTGTTGAAGAAGAAATATGGGATGCCAACCGGGGCATCCCCAAGCTTAGATGCTTGAGTATCCTTAGAATATTTACTTGGGGTGCCTTGGGAATCCCCAAGCTTTAGTTCTTGCCTCTCTTTATTCTTCTCACATTGGTAACTCCTCATTCTTCAAACACTTCATCCACACAAAACTTTAACAAAAACTTTGTGAGATCCGTTAGTATAATAAAGCAACTCACTACCTTTAGGTACTGTTGTGAACTCATTATAAATTCATATTGGTGTAATATATACTATATTCCAACTCATCCATGGTTCATACCCTCCGATACTAGCCATAGATTCATCAAAATAAGCAAATAACACGCGAAAAACAGAATCTGTCTAAACCAGGACAGTCTGTAGTAATCTGGAAGTTTAGTAAACTTATGTAACTCCAATAATTATGAAATAAATTTGAAAATTTGAAAAATTTGTACATAAGTAATGTGCAAAAAGTTTCAGACCCATTTGACTTTCCAGTAAAAAATGTAAATTCACGCGCTACAGCCAAAGTTTCTGTTTTTGTTCTGCACATAGTAAACAAGCAATCTAATCATCCTAAAACCAAAGCTTGGCACATTATTTTTATAATACAATGGATATATACAAGGGGATAATTATTTACAGATAAACTTCCATGAAAAATTCTACATTGTTTCCGTGAGCATGAACACAAGTGCTCAAGGTCGACCCTCACTTCTTCAATGCATAACTTTCCAATCACTTCTCTTTTTGAAAAACTTTTTAGGCATGAGAGGCAAGTAATAATTTTTTTGTATTTTCATTCTTTAAATTTTTTTGTATGTTTCACCCGTAACTAAACATAAACAAAAAAGGAAAAACAAAATCTACTTAGTGAAGAAAGCAAACAAGCACACACGAGAATATCAACCCCACGCTATTGCTCCCCGGCAACGGCGCCAGAAAGAGCTTGATAATCCCCAAGTGCAAGGAATCATCGTAGAAATTTCCAAAGGTGGAAGTGATAAGTATGGAGTATCGAACCCACAAGGAGCTAAAGGTAAGATCAATATTCTCTCAAGCCCTATCTGCCACTGATACGACTCTACGTACACCGAACGTTTGCTTCCAACTAGCAACGAGAAATAAAACAATGCTGTGGGTATGAAGAGGATAACTTTGTATGATATAGGAGAGCTAAAATATAAAAGTAGGTGATGTTATCATGAAGTTATAATATATTACTAAATATTATAAATAGCGAGTGTGTAATAATGGTGGATCGGTGTGCGGAATTGTCCTAGGCAATCGTTAACAAAACCGGTAATCACTATTGCAGTTTCATATGAGGGAGAGGCATAAGCTAACATACTTTCTCTACTTGGATCATATGCACTTATGATTGGAACTCTAGCAAGCATCCGCAACTACTAAAGATCATTAAGGTAAAACCCAACCATCGCATTAAAGCATCATGTCCTCTTTATCCCATACGCAACAACCCCCTTACTCGGGTTTGTGTTTCAGTCACTCACGCAACCCACTATAAGCAAATCATAAACGTATTGCAACACCCTATAGCGGGAATCCCTCATGCTTGCGCGACACGGAGGGCACCATAGGACAGCACCAAAGTAAAACATACAACTCATACCAATCTAGATCATCAATCAACCCAAGGACAAAGGATATCTACTCAAAACATCATAGGATGGCAACACATCATTGGATCATAATATGTGGCATAAAGCACCATGTTCAAGTAGGGGTTACAGCGGGGTGTGGGAGAGTGGAGTGCGTAAAAGAGATGAGGATGGTGATGATGATGGTGATGTTGATGAAAACAATCACCGCGGCGATGATTCCCCTCCCAATGGCACTCCGGTGCCACCGAGAGAGAGGACAACTCAGGACTCTTCTGGCCCAACTCTTTTACTCAGGGGTCTTCTTTTGGTCCATAAAAAATGTTAAGAATTGGCATGTCAATTGGACTCCGTTTGTTATTCCTTTTCTGTAAAACTCAAAAACAAGGAAAAACAGAAACTGGAACTGGGCTCTAGGCTAATAGGTTAGTCCCAAAAACCATATAAAATAGCATATAAATGCATATAAAACATCCAAGGTTGATAATATAATAGCATGAATACTTCATAAATTATAGATACGTTGGAGATGTATCAGGCGTATGCGCTTGTTCAACGACGCCATAGCTAAGATGGCCTTTCGCGAGATAGCCTGGGTAGGGTCTAGGTTCGCGTGGACAAATAAACAAGTGGATCCTATCTGAAGCGTGCTGGATAGGGTCCTCGGGTCTATACAGTGGGAGATTATGTTCCCACTGTGTTCATTACGGGCGGTCACTCGGATTGGCTCCGACCATGTTCCCCTGCTATTTGCACCAGGGGAAGGTGTCGATGTCAAAACCGGCGGATCTCGGGTAGGGGGTCCCGAACTGTGCGTCTAAGGTTGATGGTAACAGGAGACAAGGGACACAATGTTTACCCAGGTTCGGGCCCTCTCTATGGAGGTAATACCCTACTTCCTGCTTGATTGATCTTGATGAATATGAGTACTACAAGAGTTGATCTACCTCGAGATCGTAATGGCTAAACCCTAAAAGTCTAGCGTGTCTGACTATGATTATGAGGATATATTTCTACGGACCTAGCCTTCCGGTTTATATAGACACCAGAGGGGTCTAGGGTTACATAAGGTCGGTTACAGAGAAAGGAATCTTCATGTTCAGATGCCAAGCTTGCCTTCCACTCCAAGGAGAGTCCCATCCGTACATGGGTAGAGTCTTTTGTCTTTGCATCTTCACAACCCATGAGTCCGGCCCATGTCCAATAGGTCGGATGCCCGAGGACCCATTAGTCCAGGACTCCCTCAGTAGCCCCTGAACCAAGATTCAATGACGAGGTGTCTGGCACGCAGATTGTCTTCGGCATTGCAAGGCGGGTTACCCTTTCCAAATACTCCAAGATAGTCTTTGGTCATAATGAACGTGTCCGGATCTGCAACTCAAGTACCACACACAACCGCAGAGAATATAATATTACACGAGTCCAATCCGTAGACAATTGTTTGTAATGTGACATCACGTTTGCCTGGTCATCATTTCAAACCGTTTTCCGTCTGTCGTTCCATGTTTTGGGACGCGGTTTTTAATAGGCACGTCTTGTCGAAGCAGAGATCGTGTCCCCTTATTGCGGGATTCTCATCAATACGGGCATGGGTAATATAACTGTGTCGTTTACACAGCCCTTGGGAATAGGCGAGTTTTAAGGCGAGTGGGGAGGCGCTTGATATTCACTGCCTTTATAAGGAGATAAGGATTCTCCTTTCTTCACCCATGCCTTCTCGCTTCCTCTGCCCTTCCATTCTTGAGCTCCAGCACCCAAGTCCTCACTCTTTCCGCCCCAAGGAAGCACTCAACCATGTCCAGATCTGGAGGGCAAGGCAAGTGGATGGCCTCCTCCGTTAGGGAGAAGGACATCACCAAGCTTCGGGAGGCCGGGTATCTGGCGAAAGAAATCGCCCACCGGCTTCCAGCCAAGGGACAAATCGTCCCCACCCCGAAGCCCAACGAGAGGGTGGTCTTCATCCCCCATTTCGTCCGCGGGTTAGGGTTTCCTCTCCACCCTTTCGTCCGCGGGCTTATGTTCTACTACGGGATAGATTTCCATGATCTAGCCCCGAACTCTTTCCTCAACATCTTGGCATTCATTGTCGTGTGCGAGGCCTTCCTCCGCATCCAACCCCACTTTAGATTGTGGCTCAAGATTTTCAACGTGAAGCCGAAGGTGGTGGATGGCCAGCACACGGAGTGCGGAGGCACCATGGTGAGCAAGCTGCCCAACGTCACATGGCCCAAGGGTACTTTTGTGGAGACCTTCAAGGAGTGGCAGAAACTATGGTTCTATATCACAGAGCCCCGTGGCGCCACTTGGGTCGCGGCTTCCGAATTCAAGTCCGGAGCTCCAGTGCGGCTCACCTCCTGGATGGAGAAGGGCCCAAATTGTTCTCCGTCAGACGAGCTGATAGCGCTGCAAACGTGCATTCAAAGCATGGTGGATAAAAACATCAAGCTCGTCGACATAATCCAGGTGATGCTAGTTCGCCGAATTCTCCCATGCCAAAGCCGAAGTTGCCCCTTATGGGAATTCGACCCGAAGAAGCACCAAACCTTGGAAAGGCTCTTCGGAACCACTCACGAAGATGCCTAGAAGTTGCTTTTAAGGGCAATGAGACGCCGCCAGCCATAGACTCGGACCACGGGCACGACATTACCCATTCCGCCAATGAGGTAAGCCTTTTACGTCTCCAGACGCATCCTCTACTTGCTTGTTTCAAGGAGGATGTCTAAACTTTATCATTTCAGGTATGGATGGGGAGAGCGGAGTGGATTCGATGTTCGGCTCCACTGCCCGAGGAACCAGTCATCCCGCTCCTGGCGAAGATGCTGGTACCGGCGCCATATAAGGTGCCGGAGAAGAAGGCCAAGGGGATCCGAAGCGGCCCCCGACGCAAGGGAGCTTCGGACGTATCGTCCGAAGACAAGACTCACTCCTCCGCCGTCGAAGACGATGACGAGGAGGAGGAATAAAGCACCTCTCCCCCTGATGGGGGGGGGGGAAGAAGAGGGCGGCCTCCACAAATTTGGAGGCAGAGGCGCCCAAGAGGGGGAAGGGTCCCCTTGCGGATAACACCTCGTGGGACGTCGACAGCAGTTTGGAGCGACGCCCCCGAAACAAGCCCCTGGCCACGTCGTAAGTACTAAAAACCCCCATACATCCCTACATTCGGCCTCTCTTGCTTCATGATATTAATATGTTTTAAATGATGCCATTACAGTCTGGCCCACGACAGCTCCCAGCGATCCTCATCAAGAGGTTCACTGGATTCGAAGGCGATGTCCAGCGAGTCACCGCCAGCCGCTCACTCCCCCACGGCCAAGGGTGACGACGAGGTGTTGTCCCAAAGGACCTTCCCAGGCCAGGGAGAGGTTTAGGAGGCCGCCAGGGTGGCACCAGAGGCCGAAACCTCGGCTGCCGGACACATGGGGGAGCAGACCCCCATGGCGACTGGGGATGAGGGCTTTGCTCAGTTTGGCCCCTAGCCGAATACAAGTCCGGAGACCTATATGGCTTCGGAATTTTCCGAGCAACCTCCTTCGAAAGAGGGGGGCGTGCCTATTCTGTCAGGGACCTCTGTCCAACCAGAGGCACCGGATAATCTGCTGGAAGCGCTACGAGGCGCTTCCATTGTGGATGGACACCGTGTCCTTATGGGTACGGTGATTGAGAAGGTTCAGTCCGTCAAAAGCGGACTGACCAAAGCTTGCGTCAGCCTGCTAACAAGCTTTGAGGTAAGCGACGCAAAAGAGAAAATCCCAATATAGAAAGTACCTCCTGAAACACTGTCCGGTGTTCGTAAAGAAGAGCCGGACAGACGATAAATTTATTTTCGCAGGAAACTAACTAAAATATGTCTTAAATGAATAAGCAGGCGTCATTGCTGGCTGCGACCTCACACACTGCCGAAGTCACCGGTCTAAAGCAGAGACTGGAGCGGGCCGAGGAATAGCTCGGCCAAGCGAGGAAGCAGCTAGAAGACTAGCAAGGTATGTACTTGATACGTCTCCAACGTATCTATCATTTTTTATTGTTCCATGCTATTATATTATCAACCTTGGATGTTTTATATGCGATTTTATATGATTTTTGGGGATAACCTATTAGCCTAGAGCCCAATGCCAGTTTCTATTTTTTCCTTGTTTTTAACTATCACAGAAAAGGAAAATCAAATGGAGTCCAATTGACCTGAAACTTCACGGAGATCATTTTTGGACCAGAAGAAGCCCACTGAGTACCGGAGGTGGGCCAGAAGAGTTTCGAGGCCACCACGAGGGTGGGGGGCGCGCCCTACCCCCCTGGGCGCGCCCCCTACCTCGTGGTCGCCTTGGGAACCCCCTGACTTGTCCCTGAATGCAACACCTCTTATATAACCCAAAACTTCGAGAAAGAAACCTAGATCGGGAGTTCCGCCGCCAGAAGCCTCCGTAGCCACCAAAAACCAATCTAGACCTGTTCTGGCACCCTACTGGAGGGGGGGAATCCCTCTCCGGTGTCCATCTTCATCATCTCGGCGCTATCCATGACGAGGAGGGAGTAGTTCACCCTCAGGGCTGAGGGTATGTACCGGTAGCTATGTGTTTGATCTCTCTCTCGTGTTCTTGAGGTGGTACGATCTTGATGTATCGCAAGCTTTGCTATTATAGTTGGATCTTATAATGTTTCTCCCCCTCTACTCTCTTGTGATGGATTGAGTTTTCCCTTTGAAGTTATCTTATCGGATTGAGTCTTTAAGGATTTGAGAACACTAGATGTATGTCTTGCACGTGCTTATCTGTGGTCACAATGGGATATCATGTGATCCACTTGATGTAAGTTTTGGTGATCAACTTGCGAGTTCCGTGACCTCGTGAACTTATGCATAGGGGTTGGCACACGTTTTCGCCTTGACTCTCCGGTAGAAACTTTGGGGCACTCTTTGAAGTTCTTTGTGTTGGTTGAATAGATGAATCTGAGATTGTGTGATGCATATCGTATAATCATACCCATGGATACTTGCGGTGACATTGGAGTATCTAGGTGACATTAGGATTTTGTTTGATTTGTGTCTTAAGGTGTTATTCTAGTATGAACTCTATGGTAGATTGAACGGAAAGAATAGCTTCGTGTTGTTTTACTACGGACTGTTGAATAGATCGGTGAGAAAGGATAACTTTGAGGTGGTTTCGTACCCTACAATAATCTCTTCGTTTGTCCTCTGCTATTAGTGACTTTGGAGTGACTCTTTGTTGCATGTTGAGGGATAGTTATATGATCCAATTATGTTATTATTGTTGAGAGAACTTGCACTAGTGAAAGTATGAACCCTAGGCCTTGTTTACTAGCATTGCAATACCGTTTTTGCTCACTTTTATCATTAGTTACCTTGCTGTTTTTATATTTTCAGGTTACAAAAACCATTATCTGCTATCCATATGGCACTTGTATCACCATCTCTTCGCCGAACTAGTGCACCTATACAATTTACCATTGCATTGGGTGTGTTGGGGACACAAGAGACTCTTTGTTATTTGGTTGCAGGGTTGCTTGAGAGAGACCATCTTCATCCTACGCCTCCCACGGGTTGATAAACCTTAGGTCATCCACTTGAGGGAAATTTGCTACTGTCCTACAAACCTCTGCACTTGGAGGCCCAACAACATCTACAAGAAGAAGGTTGTGTAGTAGACATCAAGCTCTTTTCTGGCGCCGTTGCCGGGGAGGTTAGCGCTTGAAGGTATATCTTTAGATCTTGCAATCGAATCTTTTTGTTTCTTGTTTTATCACTAGTTTATTTCATAAAAGAAAGAAAATGGAATTGAGTTTGCCTCATACACTTCATCTTTTTAATATTTTTCATGAGAATGATGGAAAGGAAAATTGTGCTCAAGTGCTAGAAGAAGAAGTCTATAAAATGTTTGGCACTAAATCTTTGAATGATGAGCATCATTGCAATGTTGTTAGTATGAACTCCTTGAATATCCATAGTACTAATTATGATTGCACTAGTCATGATGAAAATGTCTCTTATAAGCATGTCAACTTTTGTGGAGTGCATAGAGTTTGCAAGTACACACCAAATAGGGAAGATAGATTTTGCAAGAGGCATAAGTATTTAGAAACCGAATGGTTGCAAGAAAGGCGAGATGTTTGTGCTGAAAATTTAAAATTTCTTTGCCATACTTGTGAACTTTGCAATGAGCATGGTCATTTAAATCTCCGATGCAAATTGTTTCATGATCGTATCGTGTCCAAAAATTGTGATGATCTGATTTCCCTTGCACATCATAATGAACTTAGTTTGCTTTTGGGTTATGAAGAAATGAAATGTATAACTAAGCATATTCCAGAGTATAACCTTGAGAAATTCCTCGATATTGATATAGAAGAAATTTTTATGTATTGTGCGGTGAATTGCATTTAAAATACTTATGTTGCCAATTACATAAAGAAAAGAAAACAAATAGAGGATGAAGAGAGTACTAATGAAAGGGAAGAGGCTTCCCAATATCCTCCTATTATTTCTTATGATGAATCAGGTAACGAGGAGGAGCCTTCTATTCATCCAATCTCATCAATAAGGAGCTCCAAAAAGAGAATTAAACCCACACATGATGTGAAGAAGAAAAAGATAAGACAGAGGAGCAAAGGTAAAAATGTATCCCTCCCAAATGATGTTGCTCCTATTACTCATTGTGATGATGATAATTGTTATACTATTGGTGCTATCCATACTATTAATGATGAGAGTGATTATGCTTATGATATGAAAAGGCCCAAGCTTGGGGATGCTATGTTTGATGAGAATGACATGTTTGAGAATGTATTTGCTGCAATTACTGTTTGTCCCAAGCTTGGGGACGCTATGTTTAATGAAGATGGTATTTGTAGTCTCTCAAGTTTTGATATGCAAACCTATTATGATGATAGCATGCCTCCTACTTATGATGATTATATTGATGAAAGTGGGTTTGGAAGAGTGTCAACTTTAGGAAGTAATGATCCCACTATTTTGTAGGATGTTGAATCTTATTGTGATAATTATGAAAGTGGATTTGGAGAGGTCATGACTTTATTTAGTAATGATTCCACTATCTTGGAAGAGGTTTCAATCGATTATGATGAGAACAAAGTTGCTACTTATGATGATTATTGTGATGACACTTGTGCTATAAAAAGTAGTGATGATTATATTAAAACTTGTCATGATTATAATTGCCCGTTTTCTGAACATTACTCTTTTAATGTGGAAACAATTTATAGTATTCGAGTCTCTTATAATACTCCCACTATACCGAATGAGAAGAATTTTGCTTATGTGGAGAGTAATAAAATTTGTATGCTAGTAGATCATGAAAAGAATCCTTTAGGTGCTGGTTATATTGTTGAATTCATTCATGATGCTACTGAAAATTATTATGAGGGAGGAACATATGCTTGTAGGAATTGCAATAATATCAAGTTTCCTCTCTATGTGCTTAAAATCCGGAAGTTATGCTTGTTTTACCTTCCTATGCAAGTTGATTCTTGTTCCCATAAGTTGTTTGCTCACAAAATCCCTATGCAAAGGAATTGGGCTAGACTTAAATGTGCTAGTCATATTCTTCATGATGCTCTCTTTATGTTTCAATTCTTATCCTTTATGTGAGCATCATTGAAATCATCATGCCTAGTTAGGGGCGTTAAATGATAGAGCTTGTTGGGAGGCAACCCAATTTTATTTTTGTTCCTTGCTTTTTGTTACTGTTTAGTAATAAATAATTTTTCTATCCTATTTTATGGTTGTGCTTTTTGTGTTTAATTAGTGTTTGTGCCAAGTAGAACCATTGGGAAGACTTGGGGAAAGTCTTTTTGATCTTTCTGTAAAAAACAGAAACTTTAGTGCTCATGAGAATTGCTGCCATTTTTTATTGGAGAGTGATATTTAGTTAATTATTTTTGAATATGATTAATATATAAATTACTCACGTCCATCAATTTATTTTAGAATTTTTGGGGTTCAGAAGTTTGCGTTAGTTACAGTTTACTACAAACAGTTCTGTTTTTGACAGATTCTGTTTTCATGTGTTGTTTGCTTATTTTGATGAATCTATGGCTAGTAAAAGAGTTTATAAACCATAGATAAGTTGGAATAAAGTAGGTTTAACACCAATATAAATAAAGGATGAGTTCATTACAGTACCTTGAAGTAGTGTTTTGTATTCTTTCGCTAACGGAGCTCACGAGATTTTCTGTTAAGTTTTGTGTTGTGAAGTTTTCAAGTTTTGGGTAAAGATTTGATGGATTATGGAACAAGGAGTGGCAAGAGCCTAAGCTTGGGGATACCTAAGGCACCCCAAGGTAAAATCCAAGGACACCGAAAAGCCTAAGCTTGGGGATGCCCCGAAAGGCATCCCCTCTTTTGTCTTCGTTCATCGGTAACTTTACTTGGAGCTATATTTTTATTTACCACATGATATGTGTTTTGCTTCGAGCGTCATTTTATTTTATTTTGTTTTGCTTGCTGTTTGAATAAAATACCAAGATCTGAAATTCTTAAATGCTAGAGATTCTTCACATAGTTTCATAATTATTCAACTACTCATTGATCTTCACTTATATCTTTCGTAGTAGTTTGTCATTTGCTCTAGTGCTTCACTTATATCCTTTTAGAGCACGGCGGTGGTTTTATTTTGAAGAAATAGATGAACTCTCATGCTTCACTTATATTATTTTTAGAGTCTTTAGAACAGCATGGTAGTTTTCTTTGGTTATGAAACTAGTCCTAATATGATGGGCATCCAAGATGGGTATAATAAAAACTTTCATATAAAGTGCGTTGAATACTATGAGAAATTTGATACTTGATAATTGTTTTGAGATATGAAGATGGTGATATTAGAGTCATGCTAGTAGAGTAGTTGTGAATTTTTGAGATACTTGTGTTAAAGTTTGTGATTCCCGTAGCATCCACATACGGTGAACCGTTATGTGATGAAGTCGGAGCATGATTTATTTATTGATTGTCTTCCTTATGAGTGGTGGTCGGGGACGAGCGATGGTATTTTCCTACAAATATATCCCCCTAGGAGCATGCGTGTGGTACTTTGTTTGGATAACTAATAGATTTTCGCAATAAGTATGTGAGTTCTTTATGACTAATGTTGAGTCCATGGATTATACGCACGCTCACCCTTCCACCATTGCTAGCCTATCTAGTACCGCGCAACTTTCACCGGTACCATAAACCCACCATATATCTTCCTCAAAACAGCCACCATACCTACCTATTATGGCATTTCCATAGCCATTCCAAGATATACTGTCATGCAACTTTCCACCGTTCTGTTTATTATGACACGCTTCATCATTGTCATATTGCTTTGCATGATCATGTAGTTGACATCGTATTTGTGACAAAAGCCACGATTCATAATTCTTTCATACATGTCACTCATGAGTCATTGCACATCCCGGTACACCGCCGGAGGCATTCATATAGAGTCATATTTTGTTCTAAGTATCGAGTTGTAATTCTTGAGTTGTAAGTAAATAAAAGTGTGATGATCATCATTATTAGAGCATTGCCCGAGTGAGGAAAGGATGATGGAGAATATGATTCCCCCACAAGTCGGGATGAGACTCCAGATGAAAAATAAAAAAAGGAGAAAAAGAGGCCATAAAAAAGAGAAGGCCCAAAAAAACAAAAAAAAACAAAAAAATGAGAGAAAAAGAGAGAAGGGGCAATGCTACTATCCTTTTACCACACTTGTGCTTCAAAGTAGCACCATGATCTTCATGATAGAGAGTCTCCTATGTTGTCACTTTCATATACTAGTGGGAATCTTTCATTATAGAACTTGGCTTGTATATTCCAATGATGGGCTTCCTCAAAATGCCCTAGGTCTTCGTGAGCAAGCGAGTTGGATGCACACCCACTTAGTTTATTTTTGAGCTTTCATACACTTATAGCTCTAGTGCATCCGTTGCATGGCAATCCCTACTTACTCACATTGATATCTATTGATGGGCATCTCCATAGCCCGTTGATACGCCTAGTTGATGTGAGATTATCTTCTCCTTTTTTGTCTTCTCCACAACCACCATTCTATTCCACCTATAGTGATATGTCCATGGCTCACACTCATGTATTGCGTGAATATTGAAAAAGTTTGAGAACATCAAAAGTATGAAACAATTGCTTGGCTTGTCATCGCGGTTGTGCATGATTTAAATATTTTGTATGATGAAGATAGAGCATAGCCAGACTATATGATTTTGTAGGGATAGCTTTCTTTGGCCATGTTATTTTGAGAAGACATGATTACTTTGTTAGTATGCTTGAAGTATTATTATTTTTATGTCAATATTAAACTTTTGTCTCGAATCTTTCAGATCTGAATATTCTTTCCACAATAAAGAGAATTACATGGATAAATATGTTAGGTAGCATTCCACATCAAAAATTCTGTTTTTATCATTTACCTACTCGAGGACGAGCAGGAATTAAGCTTGGGGATGCTTGATACATCTCCAACGTATCTATAATTTTTGATTGTTCCATGCTATTGTATTATCAATCTTGGATGTTTTATATGCATTTATATATTATTTTATATGATTTTTGGGACTAACCTATTAACCTAGAGCCCAGTGCCAGTTTCTATTTTTTCCTTGTTTTTAACTATCGCAGAAAAGGAAAATCAAACGGAGTTCAATTGACCTGAAACTTCATGGAGATCATTTTTGGACCAGAAGAAGCCCACGGAGTACCGATGGTGGGCCAGAAGAGTCCCGAGGCCACCACGAGGGTGGGGGCGCGCCCCTGCCTCGTGGCCGCCTCAGAACCCCCCCCCCCCTCGAATTCTCCCCGACTCTAACACCTCTTATATAAGCTAAAACTTCCAGAAAGAAACCTAGATCGGGAGTTCCGCCGCCAAAAGCCTCCGTAGCCACCGAAAACCAATCTAGACCCGTTCCGGCACCCTGCCAGAGGGGGGAATCCCTCTCGGTGGCCATCTTCATCATCCCGGTGTTCTCCATGACGAGGAGGGAGTAGTTCACCCTCAGGGCTGAGGGTATGTACCATTAGCTATGTGTTTGATCTCTCTCTCTCTCGTGTTCTTGAGGTGGTACGATCTTGATGTATCACGAGCTTTGCTATTATAGTTGGATCTTATGATGTTTCTCCCCCTCTACTCTCTTGTGATAGATTGAGTTTTCCCTTTGAAGTTATCTTATTGGATTGAGTCTTTAAGGATTTGAGAACACTTGATGTATGTCTTGCACGTGCTTATCTGCGGTGACAATGGGATATCATGTGATCCACTTGATGTATGTTTTGGTGATCAACTTGCGAGTTCTGTATCCTCGTGAACTTATGCATAGGGGTTGGCACATGTTTTCGTCTTGACTATCCGGTAGATACTTTGGGGAACTCTTTGAAGTTCTTTGTGTTGGTTGAATAGATGAATCTGAGATTGTGTGATGCATATCGTATAATCATACCCACGGATACTTGAGGTGACATTGGACTATCTAGGTGACATTAGGGTTTTGGTTGATTTGTGTATTAAGGTGTTATTCTAGTACGAACTCTATGATAGATTGAATGGAAAGAATAGCTTCGTGTTATTTTACTACGGACTCTTGAATAGATCGATGAGAATGGATAACTTTGAGGTGGTTTCGTACCCTACAATAATCTCTTCGTTTGTTCTCCGCTATTAGTGACTTTGGAGTGACTCTTTGTTACATGTTGAGGGATAGTTATATGATCCAATTATGTTATTATTGTTGAGAGAACTTGCACTAGTGAAAGTATGAACCCTAGGCCTTGTTTACTAGCATTGCAATACCATTTTTGCTCACTTTTATCATTAGTTACCTTGCTGTTTTTATGTTTTCATATTACAAAAACCATTATCTGCTATCCATATGGCACTTTTATCACCATCTCTTCGCCGAACTAGTGCACCTATACAATTTACTATTGTATTGGGTGTGTTGGGGACACAAGAGACTCTTTGTTATTTGGTTGCAGGGTTGCTTGAGAGAGACCATCTTGATCCTACGCCTCCCACGGGTTGATAAACCTTAGTTCATCCACTTGAGGGAAATTTTCTACTGTCCTACAAACCTCTGCACTTGGAGGCCCAACAACATCTACAAGAAGAAGGTTGTGTAGTAGACATCAAGCTCTTTTCTGGCGCCGTTGCCGGGGAGGTTAGCGCTTGAAGGTATATCTTTAGATCTTGCAATCGAATCTTTTTGTTTATTGTTTTATCACTAGTTTATTTTATAAAAGAAAAAAATGGAATTGAGTTTCCTCATACGCTTCATGTTTTTAATATTTTTCGTGAGAATGATGGAAAGGAAAATTGTGCTCGAGTGCTAGAAGAAGTCTATAAAATGTTTGGCACTAAATCTTTGAATGATGAGCATGATTGCAATGTTGTTAGTATGAACTCCTTGAGTATCCATAGTACTAATGATGATTGCACTAGTCATGATGAAAATGTCTCTTATAAGCATGTCAACTTTTGTGGAGTGCATAGAGTTTGCAAGTACACACCAAATAGGGAAGATAGATTTTGCAAGAGGTATAAGTATTTAGAAACCAAATGGTTGCAAGAAAGGCGAGATGTTTGTGCTGAAAATTTAAAATTTCTTTGCCATACTTGTGAACTTTGCAATGAACATGGTCATATAAATCTCCGACGGATTTTGCAAGAGACTCTTTGTTATTTGGTTGCAGGGTTGCTTGAGAGATACCATCTTCATCCTATGCCTCCCATGGATTGATAAACCTTAGGTTTCCACTTGAGGGAAATTTGCTACTGTCCTACAAACCTCTGCACTTGGAGGCCCAACAACATCTACAAGAAGAAGGTTGTGTAGTACTCCCTCCGTCCTGGTTTATTCGGCCCATGGGAAGAGGGAGCTCGTCCGTTTTTATTAGGCCCATCCATCGTTTAGGCTGCCAAAGAGCAAAAGGTCTTCGTTCCTTTCTCAGTCTCCTCAGCTTTTCGGTTCATCTTTCCAGCTGTTGGCCGGGAGCTTGTGAGCTGTACTAGTATTCCCTAGCAATAACGCCTCGCAACCCAGCCACTACATGGGCTTCTAATCCTTCTTTGATTGGACATGCATGCACCATGCAGCGGCCCTTTAGGGAATTAAATTGAGTGTGGTTGCATGCGCCTGAAACGAGATTACTGGGGGTAGTAAATCATGTGTGGGAACCCAAGGAGCAGCGCTTATTCCAGAGAATTAATCATTGTGCCTTGGTACCTGCATTTTGGTCTGGGGGCCTAATAAACCCGGACGGAGGTAGTAGACATTAGTACTGACTGGTTGTATATTCGGAAAGAATAAATAATGTGTATTGACTGTAGTGCCATGATATGTGTAGGAGCGGCGACCGAGGTCGAGGTCCTTAAATAGGCCCTGGCCCAGGCCGAGGAGAAAGCGGCCAAGGAAAAAGCCACTCATGAGAAGCACGAGGCCCGGCTGGATGAGGTCCAGCAAGAGCTCCAGGATGCGGTGAAGAAATACGAATCCTTGGAGCGCGACGTTTCGGCTCGAGAGTCCGAACTCGCTACAGCCCGTCAAAGCGAGGAAGAGGCCCGGGTTGAGTCCCGGGGCGCCCTCCAGGAGATCCAGGAGGCCAAGGAAATCGCGGCGGGTAAGGCGTTTAGTATGCAAAGCAAATATGTGAAGAAGAAGTATCTCTTACTAACCCGGATTCGGAGTTCTCCAGGGGCATTTGCAGATCTGCCATGCAGTGTCTGACGCTGCAGAGTTCTTCCGAGCCGAAGAAGGGAGCTCTACGGAGAAGCTGTTCTGGTCGCAATATCTTGCGCCAGAACATCCAGTGCCCTTCAGCGATCAGCTAAGACAGCTGGCTGAGCTACATAGGGTGGCCGAACTATCCATGAAGGATTTAATAATCTGGCTGTGGCCTGCCGAAGCTATGCCCGGCAGCTACTTCGGGCTCGTGAAGCGGCTGGTGAATGCCTGCCCTCGGCTAGACGTTGTCAAGCGGTCGGTCTGCATCGAGGGTGCATGCATGGACTTCGCCCGTGTCAAGGTGTGGTGGGAGAAGATGGACGCCATCAAGCTGACGACCGGGGGACCGCCAGAGGGCAAGGAGCACAGCACGCCCGAGCGGTACTTTGAAGACGTCCTGGAGGGGTCTCGTATTATGGCAACGCAATGTGCGCAAGACATTATTTTCAAATGAATGCATTCATGTTGTTTCTGCCTTGTATGATGAAGCAAAGTCGTTATGTAATATAATATTTTTTATTTAAAAAATTCACCTCCTGTTCGGCCGTGTTGTGTGAAATCTGAGAGTTGGCCAGACGTCGGCTTCTGCTCCCACGTAGGTAGTACGGGGGTGTTCGGGATGTAATCTAAACACTCTTGATCCAATTGTTTGGTCCTTGAAGGAGGTGTTTAGCGCGACGAACTAGGCAATCGGACTATGCGGCTTTAGCACCCTCACTTAGCCATAGGATTTTGACAATAAAAAATATAGGCGCAGCCCCTAGTACCCGGACCAGGATGTTGTAAACACCTGATCGGGTAAATACCGATCCCTCGCGTAATGCGGAAAAAATCTTTAAGGATTTGAGACCTCTAAAGAGCTGACCGGCTCTCGCCGCATCATGACAGTCAGTTTTGGGCTTTCTCTACTGAGGTGCTCGTCTGGGTAAACGAGGGCACAATCGCAGTAGTTCTCCCTTTACTACCCTAGCCGATATAGCATAACGTAAGGTAGCAAGCACAGGAGCCGGTCAACCCAACTATTAACTAAATACATGATTCGGAGCCAATGCATATAGTGCTAAATTCGGGGTGCCGAACTTTACTGTAAAAAGTGTTCGGACTTTGTTGCGATGTTGTGGGGCACTATGAAGGCCCTGGCAATTTGAAGCGTACCAGAGTGTACGGGTGTTATTTGATAAATTTATCAAAAAATAAGAAAAGGTAGTAAGCTAGAGCCATAAAATTTGGGCCGCAAACTGATTCCATTATAATTTCATTGGTGCATTAAAGCGCATTTGTACAAGTAGTGCAATAAGCAGAAGGCTATTTGATATGCCTTAACCAAGGGAGAGCTGCGTGTGGGTCCTCAAAACAGGTAAAGGGGTCGTTAAAGAAACCACCTAAAAATTCCCCAGTACGTCCATACTTCTTATCGTCTTGATGTATTTATCCTCCAAAAAGAATCGATGGTCAAGCCGTCAAGGAAGGCCTGTGAAAAAGAAACCTAAAAAAGGAGGAAAAAAGGAAACGGTGGAAGTACGTGTGTCCAGGGGCGATCGAGCCGTATTGTGGATCACAAGCTAGTTATGCCTCCATCCATGCCCATGGTATTTTGAGTGCGTAGTTATGTACGCGCGGTACAATTGCCGCCACTTGGTCGGGACTGGGACGGAGGCCGAATTGCTAATCGAGCTCTTGACGAGCCGAGCTGTCCTGCTGCAGAATAGTCTAGACTCTCTTAACAGTGTCCGGGAGCTCGGCCGTCGAATTAAGGTTCTGCTTGGAAAGGCCGCTCTGTATTTCTGCTGCTAAGGCAGCGGTGTGCTCCTCGGTGCGGAGGGAGCGTTCTGTGTTTCCATTAACCATTATGATGCCGCATGGTCTGGGCATCTTGAGCTTGAGATAAGCGTAGTGTGGCACCGCGTTGAATCGAGCAAATGAGGTTTGTCCGAGCAGTGCGTGATAGCCGCTGCGAAAGGGGACGATATCGAAGATTAACTCCTCGCTTCGGAAGTTGTCCAAAGATCCGAAGACAACCTCTAGTGTGATTGAGCCCATACAGCGGGCCTCTACACCTGGTATGACTCCTTTAAAGGTGGTCTTTGTGGGCTTGTTTCGTGATGGATTAATGCCCATTTTGCGCACTGTATCCTAATAGAGCAGGTTGAGGCTGCTGCCACCGTCCATCAGGACTCGCGTCAGGTGGAACCCATCAATTATTGGATCCAGGACCAGTGCGGCTGAACCGCCATGACGGATACTGGTCGGATGGTCCCGACGATCGAAAGTGATCAGGCATGACGACCATGGATTAAATTTTGGGGCGACTGGCTCTATTGCATAGACATCCCTGAGCGCGCGCTTGCACTCTTGGGGATGTGGGTAGCGTATATCATGTTTACCATTTTGACCCGAGGGGGAAACTTCTTCTGTCCCCCTGTGTTCGGTGGTCGGGGCTCCTCGTCATCGTCATCGCTTTGCGATCCCTTCTCCTTGATTTCGGCATTTAACTTGCCGGCCTGTTTGAAAACCCAACAGTCTTTGTTGGTATGATTGGGTGGTATGTCTGGGGTGCCATGGATCTGGCATGGACGATTGAGTATGCGGTCCAAGCTGGATGAGCCCGAATTGTTCTTTTTGAATGGATTCTTCCACTGACCGGACTTAGAGCCACTGAATCCGGCATTGACCACCGTATCATCGGTGTTGTCATTGTTGTTTCGACGCTTGTGTCTGTTGTGTCGGGACTTGTCGTTGCTATTTCTGGCTTCAGAGGTGTGGGCGTTGTTTGCATTGTTTTTGCTACGGGCCAGCCAACTATCTTCACCCGCACAAAAGCGGGTCATGAGTGTCGTGAGGGCTGCCATGGACTTCGGCTTTTCTTGGCCGAGGTGGCGGGCGAGCCATTCGTCGCGGATGATGTGTTTGAAGGCCGCTAGGGCTTCGACATCCGGACAGTCGATGATCTGGTTCTTTTTAGTTAGGAACCTGGTCCAGAATTTCCTGGCTGACTCTCCGGGCTGTTGAACTATATGGCTTAAGTCATCGGCGTCTGGTGGCCGGACATATGTACCTTGGAAGTTGTCATGGAAGGCGTCTTCCAAATCCTCCCAGCTGCCAATAGAGTTTTTGGGCAGACTGTTTAACCAGTGCCGAGCTGGCCCTTTGAGTTTTAATGGGAGGTATTTGATGGCGTGGAGGTCATCTCCGCGGGCCATATGGATATGGAGAAGAAAATCCTCAATCCACACTGCGAGATCAGTTGTTCCATTGTATGATTCAATATTCACGGGTTTAAATCCTTTTGGAAATTCATGCTCCATTACTTTGTCAGTGAAGCAAAGAGGGTGTGTGGCACCTCTATATCGGGCCACATCGCGACGTAGCTCTGATGGAGTCCGTCTGCGGTTTTTGGCCCGCGTATTACTAGGCTTGTCATGCTCGGCTTGGTAGCCGTCCTCGCGTGTCGAGGCACGCCCCCGTGATCCATAGATCGATCTGGCCGGGCCTATTTTATTCTTCAGGCCCTGCCGGAGATCATACGTGTATCCCTGAGCAGTTTTGTCTCTGCCTTTACGGCGAGGTAAGGCGGGTTGGTGTTCGGCTTGTGTTGCCGCTTTGTCCCGACCACGTGGTGGTCGGTCAGCCGCATTGTGTACCGACGGCCTAGGCTCCAACGCCTCATCATCTAATTGAGGTAGCAATTTCCGCTTCGGGTAACTTTTGAGTGGTCGCTTGAGGCCGTGTTCCTCGGCTGCCAGGACATCACTCCATCTATCATTGAGCAGATCTTGATCAGCTTAAAGTTGTTGTTGTTTCTTTTTCAGGCTCCTTGCGGTGGCTATTAACTGGCGCTTGAAGCGCTCCTGTTCGAGAGGTTCCTCAGGCACAATAAAATCCTCGATGCCGAGGCTTGCCTCGTCCTCGGATAGCGGAAGATAATTACTGTCCTCCGAGTCTTCATGTGTGGCCTGCTTACCAGGGCTAACTTGCCCATCTTCCCATTCATTTTGTTCGGAAGTTGGCTGAACGAGGTCTTTATTGTCTTTGGCACCGTCCGGAGTGTTATCTTCTCCTGTGCCGGTGCTGCTGTCTTTGCTGCGGCGTGACTTAGAGCGGCGCCGCTGACGCCGGCGCTTTGGTTGTATCTCGGGAGGTTTATCCTCAACTGGATCCTCCTTGTTATCGTCGCTATTCTCTTTTGGTGCACCCACCATGTATACGTCATACGAGGAAGTGGCCGTCCAGCGTCTGGTAAACGGCGGGTTTTGGGCCTCTTCTTGTCCGGCATCATCGTCCATACCGTCGATGTCGTCAGAGCCGTAATCGAGCATGTCGGTTAAGTCTTCGATAGTGGCTATGAAGTGGGTGGTGGGTGGGAAGCGAAATTCTCCGTCATCAGCCTCCAGTTCGAACCGGGTATAATTCGGCTGTGAGCCCCCCGCTAAGGATAGTGCTCTTAACGATTTTAACACGTCGCCCAAAGGAGAGTGTCGGAAGATGTCCGCGGAGCTGAATTCGACGATCGATGACCGATCAAGCTCGACGTATGCGGACGCACAAGGTTCCGATCCTGTAGCCGGAGATGTGTCCATGGTTCCGACGGCATAGATGTCACTTGAAGTTAGGTCTGTGTGCGGCTCCAGCGCCGCTGAGTCTGCGGCTTCCGCGGCGGGGTTGAGCTTCCCGCCTTCGAATGGCGCGATATGCTCCGGATCTAGGGCCAGAGCAGCTATAGGTACTATCTCCTGGGTATGGACCGATGACAGATTTACGTCATGTTCATCGTGGTGGCAGGGAGCGGTTGCCTTGGTCTCAAATCTGTTGAAGATCAAGTCTCCACGGATATCCGCGACATAGTTTAAGCTTCCAAATCTGGCCTGCTGGCCAGGGGCGTAGCTTTCAATCTGCTCCAGATGGCCAAGCGAGTTGGCCCGCAGTGCGAAGCCGCTGAACACGAAGATCAGTCCGGGGAGGAAGACTTCCCCTTGGACAGCGTCGTTGTAGATGATTGAAGGAGCCATCAAACCTTTTGATGATGGCACAGTGGAACTCTCAATGAAAGCACCAATGTCGGTGTCAAAACTAGCGGATCTCGCGTAGGGGGTCCTGAACTATGCGTCTAAGGTCGATGGTAATAGGAGACAAGGGACACAATGTCTACCCAGGTTCGGGTCCTCCCTATGGAGGTAATACCCTACTTCCTGCTTGATTGATCTTGATGAATATGAGTACTACAAGAGTTGATCTACCACGAGATCGTAATGGCTAAATCCTAAAAGTCTAGCATGTCTGACTATGATTATGAGGATATATGTCTACGGACGTAGTCTTTAGGTTTATATAGACACCAGAGGGATCTAGGGTTACATAAGGTCGGTTACAGAGAAAGGAATCTTCATATTCGGATGCCAAGCTTGCCTTCCACGCCAAGGAGAGTCCCATCCGGACACGGGTAGAGTCTTTTGTCTTCGCATCTTCACAGCCCATGAGTCCGGCCCATGTCCAATAGGTCGGACGCCCGAGGACCCCTTAGTCCATGACTCCCTCAGAAGGGTCCCCACCGATATCTAGACGCTTCCATTCCGAACCATCATGGCCTCTGCAGCCGGAGTTCGTTAAGATGGTTCAGGAGTGTTGGGTGCAGGCAGCTCAAAACCCGCCATGGGTCTTCTGTGCCGCAGACTTTTGGCATCACTGCTCCAAAATAACCCGCCAGTTTATGCGGGGTTGGGGCGCCAACCTGGGTGCTGACATGAGGTCCCGCAAAGGGGCTTTGCTATACCAGATTAAGGCCCTGGATGCGACTGCTGATTCAGTCGGTCTATCGGTGGATGAACGGTTGCGGCAGTACTCCCTTGAAGCCTCCCTTATGGAGATCTTCAAGGGGGGGGACTATTCTGGCAACGACGAGGGGGGGGGCAGAAGTGGCTTCTTCAAGGCGATGCTAACACTGCGTATTTCCAAGCAATCGCTAATGGGCGTTGCAGGAAGTGCTCCATCCCGTGCCTTTGGAAAGGGGACACCCTTCTCAAACACCCGGATGAGATTGGGACCCATATTTACTACTTCTATAAGGGGCTCTTCTCGGTCGAACCCCGTGGTGGGGTTTCCTTAGCGGATGATGAAGGAAATATGACCTAGAGGCAATAATAAAGTTGTTATTTATATTTCCTTATATCATGATAAATGTTTATCGTTCATGCTAGAATTGTATTAACCGGAAACTTAGTACATGTGTGAATACATAGACAAACAGAGTGTCCCTAGTATGCCTCTACTTGACCAACTCGTTAATCAAAGATGGTTAAGTTTCCTAACCATAGACATGTGTTGTCATTCGATGAATGGGGTCACATCATTAGAGAATGATGTGATAGACAAGACCCATCCATTAGCTTAGCATTATGATCGTTTAGTTTTATTACTATTGCTTTCTTCATGACTTATACATATTCCTCTGACTATGAGATTATGCAACTCACGAATACTATAGGAACACTTTGTGTGCTATCAAACATCACAACATAACTGGGTGGTTATAAAGATGCTCTACAGGTGTCTCCGATGGTGTTTGTTGAGTTGGCATAGATCGAGATTAGGATTTGTCACTCCGTGTATCGGAGAGGTATCTCTGGGCCCTCTCGGTAATGCACATCACTGTAAGCCTTGCAAGCAATGTGACTAATGAGTTTGTTACGGGATGATGCATTACGGAACGAGTAAAGAGACTTGCCGGTAATGAGATTGAACTAGGTATGAGGATACCGACGATCGAATCTTGGGCAAGTAAGATACTGATGACAAAGGGAATGACGTATGTTGTTATGCAGTTTGACCGATAAAGATCTTCGTAGAATATGTAGGAGCCAATATGAGCATCCAGGTTCCACTATTTGTTATTGACCAGAGATGTGTCTCGTTCATGTCTACAAAGTTCTCGAACCCGTAGGGTCTGCACGCTTAGCGTTCGATGATGATTTGTATTATGAGTTATGTGTTTTTGATGACCGAATTTTTTTCGGAGTCCCAGATGAGATCACGGACATGACGAGGACTCTTGAAATGGTCGAGAGGTAAAGATTCATATATTGAAAGGTTGCATTCGGACATCGGATTTGTTCTGGATGGTTCGAGCATTTTTTCGGAGTACCGAGGGGTTTCCGGAACCCCCCGGGAAAGTAATGGGCCTTATTGGGCCATAAGGGAGAAGAGGAGGCAGGCCAAAGGGAAGTGGTGCCCCCCCATGGAGTCCGAATTGGACTAGGGGAGGGGGCGACGCCCCCCTTGCCCTTTCCTACTCCCTACCCCTTTCCATGTTTCCTACTCCGGAAAGAAAAGGGGAATCCTACTAGGACTTGGGAGTCCTAGTAGGACTCCCCACACTTGGCGCGCCCCTAGGGGGCAGGCCTCCTCCTCCCCTCCTTTATATATGGGGCGGGGGGCACCCCAAAGCACATGAATTGTTCCTCAGCCGTGTGCAGTGCCCCCCTCCACAGTTTATCACCTCGGTCATATTGTCGTAGTGCTTAGGCAAAGCATGCGCGGATCACATCATCAACACCGTCACCACGCCGTCGTGCCGACGGAACTCTCCCTCGACCCTCTACTGGATCAAGAGCTCGAGGCACATCATCGTGCTGAATGTGTGCCGAACACGGAGGTGCAATACGTTCGGTACTTGGATCGGTTGGATCATGAAGACGTTCGACTATATTAACCACGTTACTAAACACTTCCGCTTTCGGTCTATGAGGGTACGTGGACACACTCTCCCGTCGCATTGCTATGCTTCTCCTAGATAGATCTAGCGTGATCGTAGGAAATATTTTGAATTACTACACTCCCCAACATTGGCATCCGAGCCAGGTCTATGCGTAGTTGTTATATGCACGAGTAGAACACAAAGAGTTGTGGGCGATAATAGTCATACTGCTTACCACCAATGACGGTGTCCTGGACTAGGGGGTACTCACCACGTCGTCTCCCGGTCAGTTAGATTGAGCCAAGGACCCCCATGGCCGTATACTCATGGGCCAGTTTGGACAGTTGCCGCATACAAGGAAGATTCCACAAGACTTGGTGGTCAAGACAAGGACTCCTCCCCCACCGGTGTATTCGGCTAGGACTCTTGTTATCCTAGGCCTCTGGTGCATTATATAAACCAGGGACCAGGCTAGTCGATAGATATACATACAATCATACCATAGGCTAGCTTCTAGGGTTTAGCCTCTATGATCTCGTGGTAGATCAACTCTTGTAATACTCATATCATCAATATCAATCAAGCAGGACGTAGGGTATTACCTCCATCAAGAGGGCCCAAACCTGGGTAAACATCGTGTCCCCTGCCTCCTTTTACCATCCACCTTAGACGCATAGTTTGGGACCCCCTACCCGAGATCCGCCGATTTTGACACCGACATTGGTGCTTTCATTGAGAGTTCTGCTGTGTGATCGGCAAAAGGATCGATGGCTCGTCTGCAGATTAACTGCGATGTCAACATCTTCGTCACCGGCTCGACTGGTCACCTTGACTTGACCAAGGACTATGCCCTGCCTCCGATCGTCATGTTCGGACGAGGGCCTTCATCAACACCAACTCCGATCTCTATCAAGATCATGGAGGAATCGCCCATGGAGCTCAGGGGCTCAACGTCAACATTGCCCTCGGGCGACCGTGCTGTTTTTCTGGACAGCGAATTTGTATCCGCTGCCACCACCTCTTAGAGCATCGCTTTGACGATCCCTTTGGTGGAATTGTGCAGAATTGAGTCTACAACAACCATGAAAATCTTTGTCGAGTTCCGATGGAGGAATCTCCAGCAATCTACGATATACCGGAGCCCTGTCAAATCTGGACGGAAATCTGGACGAGTTTAGGGAGCGATCTCCAGCACCTAGCTCGGACGTCCTTTGAAATATCCAACCGTTGATCGGCTGCGGAATTCCTATATCTAACACCCCTCAAAATTTGAGCTCGATCCGACCGTCCAAACTCCGGGAACCTTCCGATTAGTGCATCACTTTTCGGGTCTGTTTTCTACGCGAATACGGATCCGACCCGAATTCATGTTTCTTTATGAACGTCATATGGGACAACCTTATTAAAGTAATTTTCTCCTAGAGTATTGTACGCTGTTTTCAAACACGTGCCCATAAAATTTTAAGCCTCCTCTGAGGTAATCTTCACTATCATACTGGTGTCAAACCAGTCCGGCAATACTGTTCCACGGCTACCGACCTGCGCTAGACACGTCGTCACCTTTTGAGCCGAGCTCAACTACTTCGGATCATCATCTCGGCGAGCGAACAAGAGTTCGGAATCACCAGGGATAAATCATCACCAAAATCGCCGCCCCACGGAATACACGGAGCGAGAACACAGGCATCGCCGCATGGTCACTTCATCAAGCCAGCATTCACCGCGTCACAAGTTACGACCTGCGTCGGCATAGCCGCATTGTTGCTTCTTCAAGCCGATGTCCATCATGCCGAACTGCTTCAACACCTCGGCTGACACGGCAGCTGTAACATCTCCTTACCGACCTGCTTCGTCTCCTCGGCTAGACCGAGGGCTTGACCATCTCTTTATCAACTTATTTCGGAGACTTCGGCGTCACCAACCGACCAGCTTCATCACATTAGCTGGACCACGGCCTTTTCCTCGGCGAGCCGACCTTTGTTAGCATCGCCATGCCACCGCTTCATCACCCATCAGACAATGGGTGTGTGGATCGAGCCCCAATTTTAGGAGTAACCTTTCTCCAGATTGCTACAATAGAGAAACCAGGTGCTATTAATCCTAGTATTTTTTTCTTGCTTGGGTTTATTTTTCCTAAGGAATTATTACTCCGGTTTTGTTTCATCATCTATACACAGGTCTATCAAATGGTGGCCGCATTAACAACGGCCGCGTGATGGTTCGGTCAGTTTTCGTATACAGTTCGGCGAATGCCGCATCTGGAACTCAGACTGACCTACAAATTCGGGCTTGGCCACGCCTTCACCGCGTCACGCCGACGCCCTGCATCGACATGATTTCGGCACCAGGCCACATCTCTTTCAATAAATTATTTTTGCGAAAAGCAATTACCCTTTTTGGACCGCACTATTTTATGTGTGTAGGTGATCGACTTCGACTGCGTCACGTGGTCTCTTCGGCAAGTCGACTCCGTTGTCCTAATCAGCGTAAACCGGCTTGCGTGATCACCTTGTTGGTCGTGTTGCCATATTGACGTGTTCGGTTGCCTCAGGGACTTCGGCATTGCCGATAGAGCTCTACCTCATCGAGTGTTCGGCGCACAGGCCATATTTCTTTTATTACTCACTTTGCATAAATTATTGATTATGCAACAATTTTTTATTATTCCTATTATCTCCGGCTTGCACTATTTTCTGTGCACAGGTAGATAATCCGGGAAGCGCTGTCACCGCGGCGTGCCGATGTACCACGTCACCTCGGCTGACCGGGGGCTTCGTCATCACTTCATTAACACACGCTGGGGGCTTCGGCGTCACACTGCCGGCCTGCTCCGTCGTCGCGGTCGGACTGGGGTTTTCACCTCGCCCATCGACTATGTTGTGTCACCACTTCATCAAGCCGAGTTCTCTACTTGGACATCTCGGGACCGGCTTGTGGGATGGGATCTCGTCCCGCCACAATCTCGGTCTGCGTCATCAACATCGAGCACATTAACCAGCTAAGTCGCTTTCATGCTCAAAAACTTTCAGTTTTAAATTTTGTTCGGTTCGACCAAGCATTATACTTTTCGGCACAAAGTTGTTTGGGACAAAGTTCCTTGTCATAACTTTGTTTGTGACTCGCATATTCAAATACCCATTTTATTTGGGGGCTCCCTTGATGGAGCTTTTCCTCTTGCATATGATTATACTTGTACGGCTACGTTCCTTGTTCGTGTATTACGCCACAATATGCACCATATTGACCTAAGCGATTTGCAAGCTGGGTTGCCTCGCTCATGTGTTTACCCCTATGTTCCCGATTTTTCGGCTAGGGAGTAAAGGGAGCACCTCTGCGATTGTCATGACTGGGTCATCCAAGCTCTGATGTAACCCCCCGGACACACCCGCCGGTGGTCGTTACTCCTGGCGGGATCTAGACTGGCCCCACATATCAATACTACTCTTTCCTGCGCACTTTGTCCTCACTCGTGCGCACCTGGGAGCAACTTCCCGGTCGGTCACCCATCCTGACACTACTCCAAGTTGAGCATGCTTAACTTTGGAGTTCTGTCCGAATGGGCTCCCAGAAAAGAAGGAATTCCTTATTGATATGAGTAGTCTATCATCCCTAATAAGCCAGGCCATCACATACACCCCCACTCAGAGGAACCAACGTCCTCGTCGGGCCACAGGAACGTTCCCTCTTGGCACATACGTCTGTGCGTCCAGTCCGGTACATGTACCATGCCGTGTGCCACGATGGGTCACAAACGTCATGAACAACATGACCGCACACCTGTCCGCAAACATCTGTGTAACCGCGAGGGTCGGCTCTGATACCAACTTGTAATGCCCCGGACACACCCGCCGATGGTCGTTACTCCTGGCGGGATCTAGACTGGCCCCACATATCAATACTAGTCTTTCCGGCGCACTTTGTCCTCACTCGTGCAAACCCGGGAGCAACTTCCCGGTCGGTCACCCATCCTGACACTACTCCAAGCTGAGCACGCTTAACTTTGGAGTTCTGTCTGAATGGGCTCCCGGAAAAGAAGGAATTCCTTATTGATATGAGTAGTCTATCATCCCTAATAAGCCAGGCCATCACATCTGACCTCAGACTGGGTGAAGCCGAAAGCTAGCACTCTTATTGTTTACAATCATGGTCGGCACACAACGGAACTCATGAGTACAAAAAATCTATTGCACAAGTCTCATAGTAATAATAAGCACCGAAGAAAGGTATCAGTGGGGGTACTATTTTCTTCGAAGATGCTTCTTACACTTCGTTAGTAATATAGCATAAGTTCCCTGAGCGCTCTTTGTCTGTTACAGCCTTATGGCCTAATCGACTGGTCATCGGAAACACCGTTGATACTCTCGACGGGCGGAGTACATGACACTTTTTGGCCCTTGGCCGAAGAGGGAGAAGCCAACGGTCGGTTAAGACGTGTTTAAAGTTTGGGTGAACACAGATATGATATAAGTACTTCGGTACATACAATCATTATATATAAAATTCTTTTACCCAAGTCACTTGGGGGCTCTTAAAATTTATATATGAGCTGTAAATGTGTTTTCTTCTTGGTCATTGTCAAAACACGACAGAAGCACAATTTTTTTTCTCTTCCAATTTTCGGATTGGCACCAAACACTTGATCTTGTTCGGACGTCATGTTTTTACTGACGTTTTTTGGTTTTCCAAGCTTTTGGCACTTTTAAACTATTTGTGTGTTTTCAGCACAAGTCTCACAGTGCAATGTCGGACACCTTTAGAGATTCGGCAAAAACATTCTCGGATATTGCTATATATGCATCGGTTTCGAATTGTGTCTTCGGTCAATAGTTGGGTTGCCCGGCTCCTGCGCTTGCCTCCTACGTTCCGCTTTGTTCGGCTAGATGTGCAAAGGGAGAACCACTGCGATTGTGCTTCCAGCTCACATGGTTAAGCACCTCAGTGGAGAAAGCCAAAAACTGACTGTCACAAATAAGCGTAAACTGGTCAGCGATCCGATGACTGTGTTAAATGATGGGCCATTCATAACATTGGCCGAAGTGTTTACGGCTTGACCTCGACTGTCGCCGAACACTGCCAGGGGCTAGTAACTGGCCTCCCAAACTAAATACTCAATATTTTGCTCTTACATTGGAGCTGAGGTTTCATGATCATGCTTAGCATGACAACCCAAAGAAAGGAACCGATTGCGGGACTATTTTCTTTGGAAGACATTTCTTATGTTAAACAGTAATATAACATATCTCTCTGCGTACCTTTGTTTATAAAACCGTATGGCCAGATTGCCTTGTTTGTCGTAAATCTTTGCCCTCATAAAGGCTTTATAAAGTAGGACAAACACTCCTCGGCTACTGGCCGAGATCCGAGCATTAATGATGTAATGTCCTTGGATACATAGAGTCATTACACATAATTTGTGATTTTACTATGGATATCGATCCTTAATTCGGCCACTTGTGCCCGCATTAAGGCTCAGGGGCTACTGGGCTTCGGGCTTATTATTTACAAATATTAAAGGGGCACATCGATCCCCTGATCCGGTGTTGCCACCCGACCAGTGTCTCGAGGGCTACTGCATTACCTGTCCAATGCAGAAAATTTTAAGTGCAATACAGTTTCCGAGGAGATTTTGATCCTCGAGTTGGTCGGCCGCACCCAACCTGAGTCTCGAGGACTCTGCACACCGCTTTTTGTGTCCCGAAGTATTCTGCTGAGCTAGGAGTTGATCCTCAGACCGATTTTACAAATCAACCAGAGTCTCAGCGGCTACTGGGATCAGCGGTCTTATGTCATCCTTCATGTGCATCCCGGGTTTTAGACCGATACACACCTTGAGGGCTACTGGCTATATAACTCGGCAGTGAATAAATTGCACCAATAAAAAATATTGACAAAAAATCGGCCCGCAGTCGGGGTGGTGCACCACCTCGGAAGCAGTCAGGCATAAAGCTCGGGCGCTAGTGGCTGGCTCCATAGAGAGCATTTCCGGCATTAAGCTCGGCTAAACTCCTTCAACTTTTTTGAACCAAGGTGATTTATGACACCTCGGATATAGTCCGGCGTTGGAGCTCGGATACAATCCGGCGTTGGAGCTTGGACATAGTCCGGCGTTGGAGCTCGGATACATTCTGGTGTTGGAGCTCAGAAGCGGTCCGGCGTTGGTGCTCGGCTGCAAAAGATACCTCGAATGCAGTCCGGCGTTGGAGCTCGGACGCAAGAGGATGCTGCCGCCCAGGAACAACTTCAAACCCGAGCCGTGGCGTAAAAATAACAAGGCATTGATAAAGGCCGAAGACTTAAAGGGCTCCTCGGATACCCGATGTGTGAGATCTTCAGATTTAGCTCGGCAATCCTCAAGATAGAAGATGGGAAGATTTGTTGAACCAGTTTTCAAGACCGATGACCGAAGACAAAGAACAGTTTGGAAGAATCGAGGAGCGTCCCCAACTTGAAGACCGGTTCAGGGGGCTACTGATGGTGTCCTGGACTAGGGGGTACTCACCACGTCGTCTCCCGGTCGGTTAGATTGGGCCGATGACCCCCATGGTCGTATACTCATGGGCCAGTTCGGACAGCTGCCGCATTCAAGGAAGATTCCACAAGACTTGGTGGTCAAGACAAGGACTCCTCCCCCACCGGCGTATTCGGCTAGGACTCTTGTTATCCTAGGTCTCTGGTGCATTATATAAACCAGGGGTCAGGCTAGTCGATAGATATACATACAATCATACCATAGGCTAGCTTCTAGGGTTTAGCCTCTACGATCTCGTGGTACATCAACTCTTGTAATACTCATATCATCAATATCAATCAAGCAGGACGTAGGGTATTACCTCCATCAAGAGGGCCCGAACCTGGGTAAACATCGTGTCCCCTGCCTCCTATTACCATCCGCCTTAGATGCACAGTTTGGGACCTCCTACCGAGATCCGCCGGTTTTGACACCGACAACCAATGTCTTACTTTGATTCGGCAGTATTGTTGGATGAAGCGGCCTGGACCGACATTACATGACCGCGTTCATGAGACTGGTTCTACCGACGTGCTTCGCACACAGGTGGCTAGCGGGTGTCTGTTTCTCCAACTTTAGTTGAATCGAGTTTGACTACGACTGGTCCTTGTTGAAGGTTAAAACAGCACACTTGACGAAAAATCGTTGTGGTTTTGATGTGTAGGTAAGAACGGTTCTTGCTAGAAGCCCGTAGCAGCCACGTAAAACTTGCAACAACAAAGTAGAGGACGTCTAACTTGTTTTTGCAGGGAAAGTTGTGATGTGATATGGTCAAGACATGATGAGATATAAATTGTTGTATGAGATGATCATGTTTTATAAAAGTTATCGGCAACTGGCAGGAGCCTTATGGTTGTCGCTTTATTGTATGAAATGCAATCGCCATGTAATTGCTTTACTTTATCACTAAGCGGTAGCGATAGTCGTGGAAGCAATAGTTGGTGAGACGACAACGACGCTACGATGGAGATCAAGATGTCAAGCCGGTGATGATGGAGATCATGACGGTGCTTTGGAGATAGAGATCAAAGGCACAAGATGATGATGACCATATCATGTCACATATTTCGATTGCATGTGATGTTTATCCTTTATGCATCTTATTTTGCTTAGTACGGCGGTAGCATTATAAGATGACCCCTTACTAAATTTCAAGGTATAAGTGTTCTCCCTGAGTATGCACCGTTGCTACAGATCATCGTGCCGAGACACCACGTGATGATTGGGTGTGATAAGATCTACGTTCACATACAACGGGTGCAAGCCAGTTTTGGATGTGCAGAATACTCGGGTTAAACTTGACGAGCCTAGCATATGCAGATATGGCCTCAGAACACTGAGACCGAAAGGTCGAACGTGAATTATATAGTAGATATGATCAACATAGAGATGTTCACCATTGAAAACTACTCCATCTCACGTGATGATCGGACATGGTTTAGTTGATATGGATCACATGATCATTTAGATGACTAGAGGGATGTCTATATAAGTAGGAGTTCTGAAGTAATATGATTAATTGAACTTTAATTTATCATGAACTTAGTACCTGATAGTTTTTGCATGTCTATTTTGTTGTAGATCAAAGGCTCGTACCGTTCCCTTGAATTTTAATGTGTTCCTAGAGAAAGCTAAGTTGAAAGATGATGGTAGCAACTTACATACTGGGTCCGTAACTTGAGAATTATCCTCATTGTTGCACAGAAGTATTACATCCTGGAAGCACCGCTAGGTGCAAGACCCACTGCAGGAGCAACTCGGGACGTTATGAATGGCTGGCAGAGCAAAGTTGATGCCTACTCGATAGTTCAGTGTGCCATGCTTTACGGCTTAGAATCGGGACTTCAAAGACGTTTTGAACGTCATGGAGCATATGAGATGTTCCAGGAGTTGAAGTTAATATTTCAAGCAAATGCCCGAATTGAGAGATATGAAGTCTCCAATAAGTTATGTAGCTGCAAAATGGAGGAGAATAGTTTTGTCGGTGAACATATACTCATAATGTCTGGGTACCACAACCACTTGACTCAACTGGGAGTTAATCTTCCTGATGATAGTGTCATTGACAAAGTTATTCAATCACTGCCACCAAGCTATAAAAGCTTCGTGATGAACTATAATATGCAAGTGATGGATAAGACAATTCCTGATCTCTTCGCAATGCTAAAAGTTGCGGAGGTAGAAATCAAGAAGGAGCATCAAGGGTTGATGGTTAACTAGTGTCATTGACAAAGTTATTCAATCACTGCCACCAAGCTATAAAAGCTTCATGATGAACTATAATATGCAAGGGATGGATAAGACAATTCCCGAGCTCTTCGCAATGCTAAAAGTTGCGGAGGTAGAAATCAAGAAGGAGCATCAAGGGTTGATGGTTAACAAGACCACTAGTTTCAAGAAAAAGGGCAAAGGGAATAAAGGGAACTTCAAGAAGAATGGAAAGCAAGTTGCTTCTCAAGTGAAGAAGCCCAAGTCTGGACCTAAGCATGAGACTGAGTGCTTCTACTGCAAAGGGACTGGTCATTGGAAGCAGAACTGCCCCAAGTATTTGATGGATAAGAAGGATGGCAAAGAGAATTGTATATTTGATATACATGTTATTGATGTGTACATTACTAATGCTCGTAGTAGCGCCTGGGTATTTGATACTGGTTCTGTTGCTCATATTTGCAACTCAAAACAGGGGCTACAGATTAAATGAAGATTGGCTAAGGACGAGGTGATGATGCGCGTGGGAAATGGTTCCAAAGTCCATGTGATCGCTGTCGGCATGCTACCTCTACATCTACCATCGGGATTAGTTTTAGACCTGAATAATTGTTATTTGGTGCCAGCGTTAAGCATGAACATTATATCTGGGTCTTGTTTGATGCGAGACGGTTATTCATTTAAATCAGAAAATAATGGTTGTTCTATTTATATGAGTAATATCTTTTATGGTCATGCACCCTTGATGAGTGGTCTATTTTTGTTGAATCTCGATTCTAGTGATACACATATTCATAATATTGAAGCCAAAAGATGCAAAGTTAATAATGATAGTGCAACTTATTTGTGGCACTGTCGTTTAGGTCATATTGGTGTAAGGCGCATGAAGAAACTCCATGTTGATGGGCTTTTGGAATCACTTGATTATGAATCACTTGATGCTTGTGAACCATGCATCATGGGCAAGATGACTAAGACTCCGTTCTCAGAAACAATGGAGTGAGCAACTGACTTATTGGAAATAATACATACTGATGTATGCGGTCCGATGAGTGTTGAGGCTCGCGGTGGGTATCATTATTTTCTGACCTTCACAGATGATTTGAGAAGGTATGGGTATATCTACTTGATGAAACATAAGACTGAAACATTTAAAAAGTTCAAAGAATTTCAGAGTGAAGTGGAAAATAATCGTAACAAGAAAATAAAGTTTCTACGATCTGATCGTGGAGGTGCATATTTGAGTTATGAGTTTGGTCTTCATTTGAAACAATGTGGAATAGTTTCGCAACTCACGCCACCTGGAACACCATAGTGTAATGGTATGCCCGAACGTCGTAACCGTACTTTATTAGATATGGTGTGATCAATGATGTCTCTTACTGATTTACCGCTATCGTTTTGGGGTTATGCTTTAGATACGGCTGCATTCACGTTTAATAGGGCACCATCTTAATCCATTGAGATGACACCATATGAACTGTGGTTTAGCAAGAAACCTAAGCTATTGTCTCTTAAAGTTTGGGGCTGCGATTCTTATGTGAAAAAGCTTCAACCTGATAAGCTCGAACCCAAATCGTAGAAATGTGTCTTCATAGGATACCCAAAGGAAACTATTGGGTACACCTTCTATCATAGATCCGAAGGTAAGATATTCATTGCTAAGAATGGATCCTTTCTAGAGAAGGAGTTTCTCTCGAAAGAAGTGAGTGGGAGGAAAGTAGAACTTGATGAGGTAATTGTACCTTCTCTCGAATTGGAAAGTAGTTCATCACAGAAATCACTTCCGGTGATTCCTACACCAATTAGTGAGGAAGCTGATGATGATGATCATGAAACTTCAGATCAAGTTACTACCAAACCTCGTGTGTCAACCAGAGTACGATCCGCACCAGAGTGGTACGGTAATCCTGTTCTGGAGGTCATGTTACTTGACCATGACGAACCTAAGCGATGATGAGCCCAGATTCCGCGAAATGGTTTGAGGCCATGAAATCTAAGATGGGATCTGAGGGAGTCCTGTATTAGGGGGTCTCCGGACAGCGGGACTATATCCTTTGGCCGGACTGTTGGACTATGAAGATACACGATTGAAGACTTTGTCCCGTGTCCGGATGGGACTTTCCTTGGCGTGGAAGGCAAGCTTGGCAATACGGATATGTAGATCTCCTCCCTTGTAACCGACTCTGGGTAACCCTAGCCCCCTCCGGTGTCTATATAAACCGGAGGGTTTAGTCCGTAGGACAACATACAATCATACCATAGGCTAGCTTCTAGGGTTTAGCCTCCATGATCTCGTGGTAGATCAACTCTTGTAATACTCATATTATCAAGATCAATCAAGAAGGACGTAGGGTATTACCTCCATCGAGAGGGCCCGAACCTGGGTAAACAGCGTGTCCCCTGCCTCTTGTTACCATCCGCCTTAGACGCACAGTTCGGGACCCCCTACCCGAGATCCACCGGTTTTGACACCGACATTAGTGCTTTCATTGAGAGTTCCACTGTGCCGTCACCGTAAGGCTTGATGACTCCTTCAATCATCGGTGACGATGCGGTCCAGGGTGAGGTTTTCCTCCCCGGACAGATCTTCATATTCGGCGGCTTCGCACTGCGGGCCAACTCACTTGGACATCTGGAGCAGATCGAGGGCTACGCCCCTAGCCATCAGGTCGGGTTCGGAAACTTAAACTACACTGCCGACATCTGCGGAGACTTGATCTTCGATGAATTCGAGCCCATGTCGGGTGCGCCGCACAATCACGACGAGCATGACGTAACTCTGCCGTCAGATAGTGTTCGGGAGATCACACCTGCAACTACTCCGGCCCTCAATCCGGAGCAAATTGCGCCATCCGAGGATGGGGGGTAGACCCTGCCATGGAGGCCGCACTCTCAGTGGCGATGGAGCCGGATACTGACTTCACCCCTTACGAGAGCCGTGTTGCCGAACTACTGGATTCGTCTCCGGCCACGGACTCCGAGCCGCCTGCGTCCATGCCTATCGAATCCGATTGGGCGCCACTCATGGAGTTCACCTCCGCGGATATCTTTCAGCACTCACCTTTCGGCAACGTGCTAAATTCATTAAGGTCTCTCTCCTTGTCAGGAGATCCTTGGCCGAACTATGCCCAGCTAGAATGGGATGCAGACGACGAAGAAATTCGCTGCCCACCCACCACCCACTTAGTAGCCTCTGTCGACGATTTAACCGACATGCTCGATTTCGACTCCGAAGACATCGACGGCATGGACAATGATGCAGGAGAGGAACAGGAACCAGTGCCCACAGGGCGCTGGATAACCACTTCACCACATGACATATACATGGTGGATACACCCAAAGAAAACAATGACGAAGAACGGTAGGATGCAGCGAAGAATAGCTCCCCCGAGAAGCAATCAAAGCGTCGGCGTAGGCACCGCTCAAAATCCCGCCTCGACAAAAACAACGATAATAGCGCGAGAGAAAATAACACTCCAGTCGACTCCAGAGGAAACGACGACCACATTGACCCAGCGGCAGAGCACGATGAAACTGCAAACAGCGAACATAGTACGGATCCGATGTCCGAACACGGCGATGCCGAAGATAAACCTCATCAAACCCCCTCTGGGGAGGATAACAGTCCGGATGAAGATGCACACATCATCCCGGAAATGCACTTGGAGCAAGAGAACCTCCGCAGAAGGCTTATTGCCACAGCGAGGAGTCTGAAGAAGCAGAAGCGAAGGCCTAAGGCCGCACAAAATATGCTCAACAGCAGGTGGAACAAAGTTCTCGACAATGAAGAAAAGTATGGTAAAAGTTACCATAAAAAGACCTATCCAAATCGCAAGCTATTACCTGAATTCGACGATGAGGCCTTAGAGCCCACACAACCAAAAAATAAAACGGCCAACCGGCCGGATCAACCACCTTGTGGCCGCGATGGAGCAGCTAACAAGGCCGCACATAAGTCAACACACGATCTATGTGAGGACTTGCGCCAAAAATCCAGTATGACCAGATCCATCTATGGATCTAGGAAGCGCACTCCGGCACAAAATCAAAACCGAATACTACAACCGTCCGAACGCCATGATGCATCCAAATATAGGCGTGCCGCACACCCCCTATGTTTCACCAATGAGGTGCTGGACCACGAATTTCCAGAAGGATTCAAAACCAGTGAACATAGAGGCGTATGATGGGACCACAGACCCTGGGGTCTGGATTGAGGACTTTATCCTCCATATCCATATGGCTTGCGGAGACGATCTCCACGCCATCAAGTACTTGCCCCTCAAGCTTAAAGGACCAGCTCGGCACTGGCTGAAAAGCCTCCCCGAAAACTCAATTGGAAGTTGGGAGGAGCTCGAGGATGCTTTTAGGGCTAATTTTCAAGGGACCTATGTCCGACCTCCGGATGCAGACGATTTAAGTCATATAATTCAACAGCCCGGAGAGTCAGCCCGAAAGCTTTGGAACAGGTTTCTCACTAAGAAGAACCAAATCGTCGACTGTCCGGATGCCGAAGCCTTAGCAGCTTTCAAGCACAGCGTCCCAGACGAATGGCTCACCAGACACCTCGGCCAAGGAAAACCGAGAACAATGGCAGCCCTGACAAGCCTCATGACCCGCTTTTGCATGGGCGAAGATAGCTGGTTAGCCCGCAGTAGCACCAGCGACCCAAGCACATCCGAAGTCAGGGATGGCAATGGAAAACCATGACGCAGTAAAAGCAAGCGTCGAAATAAAGAAGACAGGCCAGATAATACGGCGGTAAACGCCGGATTCAGGGGCTCTCGACCAGGTCAGCGGAAAAAGCCTTTCAAGGGCAGCAGAGATGGACCGTCCAGCCTAAACAAGATTCTAGACAAACTATGTCAGATTCATGGCACCCCCGATAAATGTGCAAATCACACCCATAGAGAATGCTGGGTCTTCAAGCAGGCCGGTAAGCTAAACGCCGAACACAAGGGGAGGGAGACACCAAGCGAAGACGAGGACGAACCTCGCCAGCAAAGCACTGGAGAACAGAAAAAATTCCCACCAGAGGTTAAAACAGTAAACATGATCCACGTGACGAAGAGGAGAAGCAAACACGCACTCCGAGACATACGCGCCATAGAGCCCTTCACCCCTAAGTTCAACCCCTGGTTGGCCTACCCGATCACTTTTGATCGCAGGGATCACCCAACAAGCATCCGGCATGAAGGAATAGCTGCCTTGGTGTTAGACCCAATAATAAACGGATACCATCTCACACGAGTCCTTATGGACGGCGGCAGTGGTCTAAATCTGATATATCCGGACACAGTCCGCAAAATGGGGATAGACCCGACAAAAATCACCCACAGTAATACTACCTTCAAGGGAGTAATACCAGGCCCAGAGGCCTGCTCCATGGGCTCTCTAATACTAGAGGTTGTATTTGGTTTACCAGACAACTACCGAAGTGAGAAGTTAGACTTCGACATTGCTCCATTCCGAAGCGGCTATCAAGCACTACTCGGAAGAAACAGCTTTCACTCGTTTTAATGCGGTACCACATTACTCTTCTCTTAAGCTTAAGATGCCTGGTCCACGTGGCACCATCACAGTTGGTGGAAATATTGAGCGTTCTCTATGCGCGGAAGAACGTGCGGCGGCTTTAACAGTCGAGCACTAGACGGCCTCACCAACCATAATGAATGACAGGTCGTCAAGACCGCGGACACGGTTCGACGAGTCTGGCGCATCACTAGATATACCTGAGATTGGTTTGATGGTTAAATCCTCATAGATGGTACTAGGGGCTTCCCACGTGTAATCAGGGCTCGTTTGGCTCAACTTGACTTATCATGAATTTTAACGGTTTATCGAGCATAACCAATTTTTTGGCACGACAACTTTCACCTAAGTTCTTCTCTTTTACAGATGACAATCGTGCTGCACCCGTCCAGGACACGGCACAACGGAGACATAGGCGCAGACATGCAGCAGGGACCCGCTCAAAGGTTTCTTTTCAGATTAAGACCCTGCGTAAACCTTTTTTACTGTCTCTTGTTGTTCACATCCTCCGGATACTCAATACAACCGAAAAGGATGCTGAAGTTATTGGCATTTCACCACGTCAGAATACTGCACGTACCTGGACACTCGGGGTTTATTATTAAGGGCATTGTTCAGCCCGGCATATGTTATAAAGACCGAATACCTTAGGGAGTGTTCGGTGTCGCGAGTTTGGTCTTATATGCATCAGCTCCGAATCATGTCTTTGGTCAAATGTTGGGTTTGCTCGGCTCCCGTGTTTTTCTACCTTACGTTCCGCTCTATCGACTAAGGCGGCACCGGGAGAACTACTACGATTGTGCCCTAGTTCATCCGGATGAGCACCTCAGTAGAGAAAGCCGAAAATTGACTGTCATGATAAAGCCCGAGACTGGTCAACCACTCGATGACTTAGAGGAATCTTCGGGATTCCTTCGCATTAACGAAGGGCCGTTTCTCGGTCATGTATGTACGCGCACCATATTCGGACAAGCGCGGAAGTACCAAGGGCTATATAGTAGTCCCACCGTCAAACTCCTATGGCTAAGTGAAAGTGTTAAAGCAATATAGTTCGATTGCCTCGTTCGCTGCGCTACCACCTCCTTAATGGACCAAGATGCTGGATCAAGTGCGAATACATGTTTTTTGCGAACAACCCCACATTATATGTGTGGGGGCTGAAGCCGACGACTGCAAACTTTCAGGTTATATACATATATACATAAACGGCCACACAGGAGGCACCATAATACTTTCAGGCAAAAGTATAAACACAGCCTTTACAATTCAATAAAACATTGTTTTTACAATGGGAATACATGTCACTAGACATAATATTCTTCGAGTACTGAGCCTCTATTGAACGAGCGCCTTCAAGGACTTCTTCAAAGTAGTGCTCGGCAGATACTCGGCCCACGACCGAACTCTGGGTTGCAATAGCGGTGGCCTCCATCTCCGCCCAGTATGTCTTGACACGGGCAAGTGCCATCCACGCACCCTCTATGCACGCCGACCTCTTCATAGCATCGATGTGCGGCACAGCACCAAGGAATTGTTGCACTAAACTAAAATAACTATTCGGCCTTGGCCCTTCCGGCCACAGATGATCCACAACAGACCTCATGGCAAGTCCGGATAACCTATGTAGCTCGGCCCACTCGGCCATTCGCTCATTCAACAGCAGCGGACGCACTGGAACATTGAACTGTGACCAGAACAACTTTTCCACTTCACGATCTTTTTGATCCTTGAAGTACTCGGCCGCATCAGCAGCACTTGCTGCCAAATCCACGTATGCGTCTGCAGAACTCCATAGTTGATCAAGAGGGGCATACTTCGGATCTCTGAACTTTGTCCGCAACAAAATGGGCTTCCCAGCCGCGATATCTCCAGCTTGACGCAGCTCCTCCTTTGCCGCTCTAATTTTGGAGCGGGCATCCTTGGCTGCTACCATGGCCTTCTCCAGGTCTGTCGCCTTCGCTCGGCTCTCTTTTTCAAGAAGCTGGTAATGGTCAGCGGCATCTTTCAACTCAACAGCCATTTTGGCTACTTTTTCTTGCTTTGGCAATGCGCAGCCTGTTCGGCCCTCAGCTCTTTGACCGCCTTTAGAGCGGCCGCATCACTATTCCTGGCTTGTTCCTTGGCTCGGGAAAGTTCCGCCAGAAGGGTCTCCACGGCGGCAGCTCCATCCGCAGTCACAACATATTAAAGATACTGGCATCATGCTCCTCTTACTATGTGTTGATCACCGGAGAAATCACATACCCTGTGCCTCGTCGAGCCGCTTATTGACAAGCACGATGTCGGCATCTGCCGCATCAAATTGCCGCTTCAGCTCGGCAAACTCATCAGTCTGACTAGCCGCCGGACCTTCAGCCACCTGCACATGACAGCGGCTTGATTATTACCTGGGACTATGATCCTCTATTTGCCGCCGTTCTCGACGGCAACCAGTCTTAGGGGCTACTATTTGCATAGGGCACACCTAACGTGTGCGGTACTGTCAAAAACACACACTATTTCACGTACCTCAAAGCCTTTCAGCAGACTCATAAAAGCTTCGTGCAACCCGCTTTCGGCGGATGAAATCCTCTCAATCACTGTACCCATTAGCGTACGATGCGCTTCTGAGATGGCCACTTGCTCTAGAAGATCCTTCAGTGCGTCCGATCGCACACCGGACGGTTCCGGACTCTTTCTGTTGCTCTCTTTAGGAGCCGAATACTGAGGACTTCGGGTGGCCGAAGGATTATCCTCTGGCCTTGGCGGATCAGGAGAAACCCTCCGTGACGACACTTCAGGGTCGCCGCCTCATGAGGCGGGGTGGCATGGGGAGGTGTTTCGCTCTCCATCATCTCCGGAAGAAGATCCCCCGAAGACAAACTCTGTCGAGAAGGGCTACGATCTGAACTACAAAGATATATGCTTCGGTTATTGTCTTTAGAAGTAATGTAGGATATTTTTACTATTAAGTACTTTTTGGTTACTTATAGCTTGATAGAGGGCTGATCCCCTTGCGAGCACTGTGCGGCAAAAGTACCCTCCATGGCAGGACGCTCTGGCGAAGATTTCTTCCCCCTTTTGGAAACCTTTGTTTCCGGGTCTTCAGAGGTGGTCCTCTTCCTTCCTTGGGGAGAGGGAATTTCAGATTCTTCTCCCTGGTTATCCTCCTTCGCGGAGGCGCTAATTCCCCCGGTTTGGATGAATAATGAGTGAGGGTTGCTTTCAGCCTCTTTATTCCCCCCTTTATCTTCCCCTGAGGGCGCCTGATAAGGCACCGGCTCGAGCATTCTGGCTAGTACTGGATTTGCTGAGCCTTCGGGAAGGGGGGCCGAACACCTGATCATCTTCACCTTTGTTACCCAGTCCTGGTCAAGGAGCAACTTCTCAGAATAATGTTATGATAAATAAAAAGACAACATGTTCGGCCACGGGATTACTTACTTGGGTATCTGGGCGATTACAGCTCAGACTCGCATCCTCGGTGGTGTCCGGACACTTTATTTGTGGTCTGAAGAACAATTTGTACATCTCTTCGAGCGTCATGCCGAGGAAGTGCTGAATAGTTTGCGGTCCTTCCGGGTTGAATTCCCACATACGGAGGGGTCAACGTTTGCAAGGCGGGACTCGACGAACTAGCATGACTTGCATTACCGTGACCAGGCTGACATCTCTCTCAAGGAGATCTCGGATGCGACTCTGCAATATCGGCACATCATTTACTGGCCCCCAGTTCAGCCCCTTGTTGATCCATGACGTTAGTGTGGTGGGGGCCCGAGCGAAAGGCAGGGGCGGCTACACACTTGGCACTTCGAGGAGCTGTGATATAAAACCACTCCCGTTGCCATAAACCGGACACCTCTGGGAAGGAACCCTCTGGCCACAGAACATCAGCACTTTTGCTTATTACGGCACCTCCACAGTCTGCGTGTCGCCCCTCAATCATCTTCGACTTCACATTGAAAGTCTTGAGCCACAGGCCGAAGTGTGGGGTAATGCGGAGAAAGGCCTCACACACGACGATGAGCGACGAGATGTGAAGGAGGGAATCCGGGGCCAGATCATGGAAATCCAGTCCATAATAGAACATGAGCCCCCTAACAAAGCGATCCAGAGTGAGGCCTAGCCCTCGGAGGAAGTGAGAGATAAATACAACGCTCTCGCCGGGTTCAGGAGTGGGAATGACCTGCCCACGAGCAGGCAGCCTGTGCGAGATTTCGAGGGTCAAATACCTAGCCTCTCTTAGCTTCTTGATGTCTTCCTCTGTGACAGAGGAAGGCATCCACCGACCTTGAAGGTTGGATCCGGACATGGTTGAAGGTCCGAAGCGCCTGACCTGAGCCTTGGGTGTTGGAACTTGAGGCGGGGAAGGATTCGATCGAGTACGAGAGGGAAAAAAGGACAGGCCTTGGCCTCTTTATAAAGAGGGTGAATATCAAGCGTCCTCCTCGTGGCCGTTTGGGACTTGCCTAAAATCGAGGAGTCATACCAACGGGCATGGTTGGGTTACCCACGTCCGTATTGATGAGAATCCCGTAATAAGGGGAACACGATCTCTGCTTTGACAAGACATGTTAAGAAAACCGCCTCATGATATGTGCAGTGCTGGTTGGAAAAAACGGTTCGAATAAAGACCAGGCCATGGCATGATGTCATGTTGCTAAACGTGTCAGCAGATTAGATTTGTGGAAATATTATTCTCTCTACGGTGGTATGTGGAACATATTTTGCAGAGCCAGACACTATTCTTATGTTCAAAATCTTCTATGGAGTATTCGGAAGAAGAACCCGCCTTGCAATGCCGAAGACAAATCTGCGCGTCGGACTCACCGTCATTGAAGCCTGGTTCAGGGGCTACTGAGGAGGTCCTGGATTAGGGGGTCTCCGGACAGCCGGACTGTTGGACTATGAATATACAAGATTGAAGACTTTGTCCCGTGTCCGGATGGGACTTTCCTTGGTGTGGAAGGCAAGCTTGGCAATACGGATATGAAGATCTCCTCCCTTGTAACCGACTCTGGGTAACCCTAGCCCCCTCCCATGTCTATATAAACCGAAGAGTTTAGTCCGTAGGACAACATACAATCATACCATAGGCTAGCTTCTAGGGTTTAGCCTCCACGATCTTGTGGTAGGTCAACTCTTGTAATACTCATATTATCAAGATCAATCAAGCAGGACGTAGGGTATTACCTCCATCGAGAGGGCCCGAACCTGGGTAAACATCGTGTCCCCTGCCTCCTGTTACCATCCACCTTAGACGCACAGTTCGGGACCCCCTACCCGAGATCCGCCGGTTTTGACACCGACAGGATCCATGTATGAGAACAAAGCGTGGACTTTGGTTGACTTGCCCGATGATCGGCAAGCCATAGAGAATAAATGGATCTTTAAGAAGAAGACTGATGCTGACGGTATTATTATTGTCTACAAAGCTCGACTTGTTGCAAAAGGTTTTCGACAAGTTCAAGGAATTGACTACAATGAGACCTTCTCACCGATAGCGATGCTTAAGCCTGTCCGAATCATGTTAGCAATTTCTGCATTTTATGATTATGAAATTTGGCAAATGGATGTCAAAACTGTATTCCTTAATGGATATCTGAAAGAAGAGTTGTATATGATGCAACCAGAAGGTTTTATCGATCCTAAAGGTGCTAACAAAGTGTGCAAGCTCCAGCGATCCATTTATGGAATGGTGCAAGCCTCTCGGAGTTGGAGTATACACTTTGATAGTGTGATCAAAGCATATGGTTTTATACAGACTTTTGGAGAAGCCTGTATTTACAAGAAAGTGAGTGGGAGCTCTGTAGCATTTCAATATTATATGTGGATGACATATTGTTGATTGGAAATAATACAGAATTTATGGATAGCATAAAAGGATACTTGAATAAGAATTTTTCAATGAAAGACCTCGGTGAAGCTGCTTATATATTGGGCATCAAGATCTATAGAGATAGATCAAGACGCTTAATTGGACTTTCACAAAGCACATACCTTGATAAAGTTTTGAAGAAGTTCAAAATGGATCAGTCAAAGAAAGGGTTCTTGCCTGTGTTACAAGGTGTGAAGTTGAGTCAGACTCAATGCCCGACCACTATAGAAGATAGAGAGAAAATGAAAGTCATTCCCTATTCCTCAGCCATAGGGTCTATCATCTATGCAATGTTGTGTACCAGACCTGATGTGTGCCTTGCTATTAGTTTAGCAGGGAGCTACCAAAGTAATCCAGGAGTGTATCACTAGACAGCGGTCAAGAACATCCTAAAATACTTGAAAAGGACTAAGGATATGTTTCTTGTTTATGGAGGTGACAAAGATCTTGTCATAAATGGTTACGTCAATGCAAGCTTTGACACTGATCCGGATGACTGTAAGTCACTAACCGGATACGTATTTATATTGAATGGTGGAGCTGTTAGTTGGTGCAGTTCCAAGCAAAGCATCGTGGCGGGATCTACGTGTGAAGCGGAGTATATAGCTGCTTCGGAAGCAACAAATGAAGGAGTCTGGATGA